>NC_079189.1:29010471-29270471 GCF_029499605.1 Hyla sarda
GGTCGAGATAGGAGGCCGGGATAGGAGGTCGGGATAGGAGGGCGGGATAGGAGGGTGGGATAGGAGGGCAGGATAGGAGGTCGGGATAGGAGGACGGGATAGGAGGTCGGGATAGGAGGTCAGGATAGGAGGTCGGGATAGGAGGATGGGATAGGAGGACGGGATAGGAGGATGGGATAGGAGGTCGGGATAGGAGGACGGGATAGGAGGTCGGGATAGGAGGTCGGGATATGGCAACAATATATGAGGACGGGATATGAAGTCAAAAGCTTCCTCCTTTGTTTATTTTTCTCCGCAACAAGGATAAGGAAGGAAAAACCGTCCTCAAATTTTGTGAAGTTCTTCTGAATTTCTAGTCTTGTCCTCTGCGGATACTGGACCTGCGGCCTCCATAAAGGGGACCGTACCATCATTACTGTTTCTGGACAAACACAAGTTTACTCTTCTGACACAGAATGTTTAATGCGCCTTTGAAATCTTTGAACGTTCCGCGCCTGAGTTTTCTGTTCTGTCCCTTGGTAGATTTTTTCCGCTCATCTTTGTAGAGCACCAAATAGGACTAAATATTCTTTTCAACATATGAAAAAAAAAAACGCTATAATTACGTGAACTCCCGAATGAATCTTTCACCCGCCTGATCTCGCAGTACTGCAGTCATTTTGGCAGACATTGGGTTTTTGTGGTAATGAAGTTACTCGTTGTGTTTTAAGTTCATACGAAATGTGCCACATAGAGGCGAGTTATGAATTCTCTCTACAAGAGCCAACATTACTCGTAACCTTTCCTTCAACTCGCTTTCATCTGCAGCAATTGCTGAAAACACTTAACTGGGGAAATCTCTGGACTGAGAAATTGATTCTGACAGCACAAAGACCAGAGCAACGTAGGGAGGTGTAGAAGGAGGGGAGCCAAAAGTTCACAGCCGAAGCGGGAAACTCTGGGGGGGGGCTCAAACTTCCTAGGCCGGCAAAGTTGTTAATGAGATGCACAACGTGATCCACATGGTAAAAAGAAAACGGGGTGTATATTGTGTCGGGTCAGTGTAAAATAAGGATTCCAAAAAATTTTCAGACAAAAGTAAAAAATTTACCTGTGTAGGGTCATATACGAGAAGCCATATATGCAGTGCACCCCAAATGTGCTACGTTATCAGCAGGTTTCTATTGAAAACAATCTGCAGTGATTGGGTGCAACTTGGCGCAACTATTCTGCAGGAAGAAGGAAAATGCAATCCAGCAAGGTGGAATGAGAGGCTTTATTCAGGACCTATAAAAGACAGGCAATGGGATCCGTTCCCATAGATACAGGACATAGATACTCTGTTAGGCATCTTATATATCAGCAGTATTATACCCTATACGATTTACTTGTGACAAAAGCGGGACATTAGGAGAGCAAAAATGTGATGTGGTTATATTTTGTTGTTGGCCCCCATACTGCCTCATATATAGTTGTAGAAAGACAAAAGCAGGAAAGGTGCGCACCTAGTGCAAGTCATCTTAAATGGTAGAACAGGTGTAAAGGTGAAATGGATGGCACCATACCTGGATGTGTTATGCTGAGAGCATAACATCTAGGTTCGCTTGAGTAGTGGGAGAACGCAGCCTTGTCCCTCCGGCGAAACCATGCTAGGTTGCCGGTATGTGGCAAGTAGAAAGAAGACCAGAGAACAATTCTGGATCAGAGGCAAAAAACAGGACTTTTTCATAAGGCACTGGATTTACAATGTTCTGGTAGATAAAACATGATCATTATTGCATGCAAGGCTGAAAATGGAGCGTTTCCAGCCCGTATATGCCTGATGAAGAGCCCTAATGGGTTATGTCTGATGAAGAGCCCTAATGGTATATGTCTGATGAAGAGCCCTAATGGTATATGTCTGATGAAGAGCCCTAATGGTATATGTCGGATGAAGAGCCCTAATGGTATAGGTCTGATGAAGAGCCCTAATGGTATATGTCTGGTGAAGAGCCCTAATGGTATATATCTGATGAAGAGCCCTAATGGTATATATCTGATGAAGAGCCCTAATGGTATATGCCTGATGAAGAGCCCTAATGGTATATATCCGATGAAGAGCCCTAATGGTATATGTCTGATGAAGAGCCCTAATGGTATATGCCTGATGAAGAGCCCTAATGGTATATGCCTGATGAAGAGCCCTAATGGTATATGTCTGATGAAGAGCCCTAACGGTATATGCCTGATGAAGAGCCCTAATGGTATATGCCTGATGAAGAGCCCTAATGGTATATGCCTGATGAAGAGCCCTAATGGTATATGCCTGATGAAGAGCCCTAATGGTATATGTCTGATGAAGAGTCCTAATGGTATATATCTGATGAAGAGCCCTAATGGTATATATCTGATGAAGAGCCCTAATGGTATATGTCTTATGAAGAGCCCTAATGGTATATGTCTTATGAAGAGCCCTAATGGTATATGTCTGATGAAGAGCCCTAATGGTATATGTCGGATGAAGAGCCCTAATGGTATTTGCCTGATGAAGAGCCCTAATGGTATATGCCTGATGAAGAGCCCTAATGGTATATATCTGATGAAGAGCCCTAATGGTATATGTCTGATGAAGAGCCCTAATGGTATACTCCTGATGAAGAGCCCTAATGGTATATTTCTGATGAAGAGCCCTAATGGTATATATCTGATGAAGAGCCCTTAATGGTATATGTCTTATGAAGAGCCCTAATGGTATATGTCTTATGAAGAGCCCTAATGGTATATGTCTTATGCAGAGCCCTAATGGTATATATCTGATGAAGAGCCCTAATGGTATATGTCTTATGAAGAGCCCTAATGGTATATGTCTTATGAAGAGCCCTAATGGTATATGTCTTATGAAGAGCCCTAATGGTATATGTCTTATGAAGAGCCCTAATGGTATATGTCTGATGAAGAGCCCTAATGGTATATGTCGGATGAAGAGCCCTAATGGTATATATCTGATAAAGAGCCCTAATGGTATATTCCTGATGAAGAGCCCTAATGGTATATTTCTGATGAAGAGCCCTAATGGTATATGTCTGATAAAGAACCCTAATGGTATATGCCTGATGAAGAGCCCTAATGGTATATGTCTGATGAAGAGCCCTAATGGTATAATCCTGATGAAGAGCCCTAATGGTATATTTCTGATGAAGAGCCCTAATGGTATATGTCTGATGAAGAGCCCTAATGGTATAATCCTGATGAAGAGCCCTAAAGGTATATGTCTGATGAAGAGCCCTAATGGTATATGCCTGATGAAGAGCCCTAATGGTATATGTCTGATGAAGAGCCCTAATGGTATATGTCTGATGAAGAGCCCTAATGGTATATGTCGGATGAAGAGCCCTAATGGTATATGTCTGATGAAGAGCCCTAATGGTATATGTCGGATGAAGAGCCCTAATGGTATATGTCTGATGAAGAGCCCTAATGGTATATGTCTGGTGAAGAGCCCTAATAGTATATATCTGATGAAGAGCCCTAATGGTATATATCTGATGAAGAGCCCTAATGGTATATGCCTGATGAAGAGCCCTAATGGTATATATCTGATGAAGAGCCCTAATGGTATATGTCTGATGAAGAGCCCTAATGGTATATGCCTGATGAAGAGCCCTAATGGTATATGCCTGATGAAGAGCCCTAATGGTATATGTCTGATGAAGAGCCCTAATGGTATATGCCTGATGAAGAGCCCTAATGGTATATGCCTGATGAAGAGCCCTAATGGTATATGCCTGATGAAGAGCCCTAATGGTATATGCCTGATGAAGAGCCCTAATGGTATATGTCTGATGAAGAGCCCTAATGGTATATATCTGATGAAGAGCCCTAATGGTATATATCTGATGAAGAGCCCTAATGGTATATGTCTGATGAAGAGCCCTAATGGTATATGTCTTATGAAGAGCCCTAATGGTATATGTCTGATGAAGAGCCCTAATGGTATATGTCGGATGAAGAGCCCTAATGGTATATGCCTGATGAAGAGCCCTAATGGTATATGCCTGATGAAGAGCCCTAATGGTATATATCTGATGAACAGCCCTAATGGTATATGTCTGATGAAGAGCCCTAATGGTATACTCCTGATGAAGAGCCCTAATGGTATATTTCTGATGAAGAGCCCTAATGGTATATATCTGATGAAGAGCCCTTAATGGTATATGTCTTATGAAGAGCCCTATTGGTATATGTCTGATGAAGAGCCCTAATGGTATAATCCTGATGAAGAGCCCTAATGGTATATTTCTGATGAAGAGCCCTAATGGTATATGTCTGATGAAGAGCCCTAATGGTATAATCCTGATGAAGAGCCCTAAAGGTATATGTCTGATGAAGAGCCCTAATGGTATATGCCTGATGAAGAGCCCTAATGGTATATGTCTGATGAAGAGCCCTAATGGTATATGTCTGATGAAGAGCCCTAATGGTATATGTCGGATGAAGAGCCCTAATGGTATATGTCTGATGAAGAGCCCTAATGGTATATGTCGGATGAAGAGCCCTAATGGTATATGTCTGATGAAGAGCCCTAATGGTATATGTCTGGTGAAGAGCCCTAATAGTATATATCTGATGAAGAGCCCTAATGGTATATATCTGATGAAGAGCCCTAATGGTATATGCCTGATGAAGAGCCCTAATGGTATATATCTGATGAAGAGCCCTAATGGTATATGTCTGATGAAGAGCCCTAATGGTATATGCCTGATGAAGAGCCCTAATGGTATATGCCTGATGAAGAGCCCTAATGGTATATGTCTGATGAAGAGCCCTAATGGTATATGCCTGATGAAGAGCCCTAATGGTATATGCCTGATGAAGAGCCCTAATGGTATATGCCTGATGAAGAGCCCTAATGGTATATGCCTGATGAAGAGCCCTAATGGTATATGTCTGATGAAGAGCCCTAATGGTATATATCTGATGAAGAGCCCTAATGGTATATATCTGATGAAGAGCCCTGATGGTATATGTCTGATGAAGAGCCCTAATGGTATATGTCTTATGAAGAGCCCTAATGGTATATGTCTGATGAAGAGCCCTAATGGTATATGTCGGATGAAGAGCCCTAATGGTATATGCCTGATGAAGAGCCCTAATGGTATATGCCTGATGAAGAGCCCTAATGGTATATATCTGATGAACAGCCCTAATGGTATATGTCTGATGAAGAGCCCTAATGGTATACTCCTGATGAAGAGCCCTAATGGTATATTTCTGATGAAGAGCCCTAATGGTATATATCTGATGAAGAGCCCTAATGGTATATGTCTTATGAAGAGCCCTAATGGTATATGTCTTATGAAGAGCCCTAATGGTATATGTCTTATGAAGAGCCCTAATGGTATATATCTGATGAAGAGCCCTAATGGTATATGTCTTATGAAGAGCCCTAATGGTATATGTCTTATGAAGAGCCCTAATGGTATATGTCTTATGAAGAGCCCTAATGGTATATGTCTTATGAAGAGCCCTAATGGTATATGTCTGATGAAGAGCCCTAATGGTATATGTCGGATGAAGAGCCCTAATGGTATATGTCTGATAAAGAGCCCTAATGGTATATTCCTGATGAAGAGCCCTAATGGTATATTTCTGATGAAGAGCCCTAATGGTATATGTCTGATAAAGAACCCTAATGGTATATGCCTGATGAAGAGCCCTAATGGTATATGTCTGATGAAGAGCCCTAATGGTATAATCCTGATGAAGAGCTCTAAAGGTATATGTCTGATGAAGAGCCCTAATGGTATATGCCTGATGAAGAGCCCTAATGGTATATGTCTGATGAAGAGCCCTAATGGTATATGCCTGATGAAGAGCCCTAATGGTATATGTTTGATGAAGAGCCCTAATGGTATATGCCTGATGAAGAGCCCTAATGGTATATGTCTGATGAAGAGCCCTAATGGTATATGTCTGATGAAGAGCCCTAATGGTATATGCCTGATGAAGAGCCCTAATGGTATATGCCTGATGAAGAGCCCTGTCAGAGCTGGAAATGCTCCATTTTAAGCCTTGCATCCTTCTCCAATAATGATCATGGAGATTTATCAAAACTTGTATAAAGGAGGAGTTGTGCAGTTGCCCATAGCAACCAATCAGGTTGCTTCTTTCATTTCTAAAGACCCATTTCAAAAATGAAAGAAGCGATCTGATTGGTTGCTATGGGCAACTGCACCACTCTTCCTCCACACAGGTTTTGATAAATCTCCCCAAATGTGAATCCAGCGCTTTATGAAAAAGTTAAATTTTTTGCCTCTGTCCCATATATAGTTGTAGGCCCCTATACTGCCCCCAATTATAGTTATGCCCAATACTGCCACAATTTATAGTTGTAGGCCCCTATACTGCCCCCATATATAGTTGTAGGCCCCTATACTGCCCCCAATTATAGTTATGCCCAATACTGCCACAATTTATAGTTGTAGGCCCCTATACTGCCCCCATATATAATTGTAGGTCCCTATGCTGCCCCCATATATAGTTGTAGGTCCCTATGCTGCTCCCATATATAGTTGTAGGTCCCTATGTTGCTCCCATATCTAGTTGTAGGTCCCTATGCTGCCCCCATATATAGTTGTAGGTCCCTATGCTGCTCCCATATATAGTTGTAGGTCCCTATGCTGCCCCCATATATAGTTGTAGGCCCCTATACTGCCCCCATATATAATTGTAGGTCCCTATGCTGCCCCCATATATAGTTGTAGGTCCCTATGCTGCTCCCATATATAGTTGTAGGTCCCTATGTTGCTCCCATATCTAGTTGTAGGTCCCTATGCTGCCCCCATATATAGTTGTAGGTCCCTATGCTGCTCCCATATATAGTTGTAGGTCCCTATGCTGCTCCCATATATAGTTGTAGGTCCCTATGCTTCTCCCATATATAGTTGTAGGTCCCTATGCTGCTCCCATATATAGTTTTAGGTCCCTGTACTGCCCCTATATATAGTTGTAGGTCCCTATGTTGCTCCCATATATAGTTGTAGGTCCATATGTTGCTCCCATATCTAGTTGTAGGTCCCTATGCTGCCCCCATATATAGTTGTAGGTCCCTATGCTGCTCCCATATATAGTTGTAGGTCCCTATGCTTCTCCCATATATCGTTGTAGGTCCCTATGCTGCTCCCATATATAGTTGTAGACCCCTATGTTGCTCCCATATATAGTTGTAGGTCCCTATGTTGCTCCCATATATAGTTGTAGGTCCCTATGTTGCTCCCATATATAGTTGTAGGTCCCTATGCTGCTCCCATATAGTTATATACCCCAATACTGCCCCCATATATAGTTGTAGGCCCCTGTACTGCCCCCATATATAGTTGTAGGTCCCTGTACTGCCCCTATATATAGTTGTAGGCACCTATACTGCTCCCATATATAGTTGTAGGCCCCTATACTGCTCCCATATATAGTTGTAGGTCCCTATGCTGCTCCCATATGTAGTTGTAGGCCCCTATGTTGCTCCCATATATAGTTGTAGGTCCCTATGTTGCTCCCATATGTAGTTGTAGGTCCCTATGCTGCTTCCATATATAATTGTAGGTCCCTATGCTGCTCCCATATAGTTATATACCCCAATACTGCCTCCATATATAGTTGTAGGCCTCTTTACTTCCCCCATATATAGTTGTAGGCCTCTTTACTGCCCCCATATATAGTTGGAGGCCTCTTTACTGCTCCCATATATAGTTGGAGGCCTCTTTACTGCCCCCATATATAGTTGGAGGCCTCTTTACTGCTCCCATATATAGTTGGAGGCCTCTTTACTGCCCCCATATATAGTTGTAGGCCTCTTTACTTCCCCCATATATAGTTGGAGGCCTCTTTACTGCTCCCATATATAGTTGTAGGCCTCTTTACTGCCCCCATATATAGTTGGAGGCCTCTTTACTGCCCCCATATACAGTTGTAGGTCCCTGTACTGCCCCTATATATAGTTGCTGCTCCCATCTATAGTTATAGACCCCTATACTGCCTCCATATATAGTTGTAGGCCTCTTTACTGCCCCCATATATAGTTGTAAGCCTCTTTACTGCCCCCATATATAGTTGTAGGCCCCTATACTGCCCCCATATATAGTTTTATACCCCAATACTGCCTCCATATATAGCTGTAAGCCTCTTTACTGCCCCCATATATAGTTGTAGGTCCCTGTACTGCCCCTATATATAGTTTCTGCTCCCATCTATAGTTATAGACCTCTATACTGCCTCCATATATAGTTGTAGGTCCCTGTATATAGTTGCTGCTCCCATCTATAGTTATAGACCCCTATACTGCCCCCATATATAGTTGTAGGTCCCTGTATATAGTTTCTGCTCCCATCTATAGTTATAGACCCCTATACTGCCCCCATATATAGTTGTAGGCCTCTTTACTGCCCCCATATATAGTTGTAGGCCTCTTTACTGCCCCCATATATAGTTATAGACCCCTATACTGCCCCCATATATAGTTGTAGGCCTCTTTACTGCCCCCATGTATAGTTGTAGGCCTCTTTACTGCCCCTATATATAGTTGCTGCTCCCATCTATAGTTATAGACCCCTATACTGCCTCCATATATAGCTGTAGGCCCCTATATATTATATATATAAATGTAGACCCCCACCACCATTGTGGAGACCACCAATATAGATCCATAAGTCTGAGCTCTGTGACGAAGCTTTCATTGGCAATGACTGCCCCACCATGACTTTCTTCTACAGTTTTCTCGTTGAGACTTTCCACCTGTTAATGATTATCTGTATTATCTGTGCAGTTCACTTGTGGTTACCAGACCCCGGGCAGTGTTGTAGCAGAGGACGTATCGTTATATTCATCTCCAGGGTCATTGGGAGAAAAACATTTCACAGTCTGTTCAGTCACCGATGAGTATGGAGCGATCCTTAGATGGACGTTGGGCCCCCCTGGCCTCATAGGCAATGCATCAGGATTCATTGCGTTTAAAGGACACCTCCGAACAAAAATGGACAAAATAAAGTTACAGTAAGCTTCAACATCACCCACTCCCCTCAAAAGATTTGGAGCATGGGCGGAGCTTAGTGACGTCTCCATCCAGCAGAGAACAGCAGCGGTGATGTCACTATGCTCCGCCCATGCTCCAAGCCGGGCCTGAAGTTACCGGAGAAGATTACTGGAGAATGACTGCACGGAACGGGACAAGGTAAGTACCGTTGTCATTAGTGTCACCTGCACTACCTGTGTTTACCGACAGGTTAGTGCAGGTAACACTGGTGACAGATTTCCTTTAATCCTTCCTGTACTTATCAGCTGCTATATACCACAGAGGAAGTTGTATAGTTCTTTTCTGTCTGACCACAGTGCTCTCTGCTGACACCTCTGTCTGTGTCAGGAACTTTCCAGGGTAGGAGGAAATCCCTATAGCAAACCTCTCCTGCTCAGGACAGTTCCTGACATGGACAGAGGTGGCAGCAGAGAGCACTGTGGTCAGACAGAAAACAACTACACAACTTCCCGTGGAGCACACAGCAGCTCATAAGTACTTTTAAGATTAAGATTTTTTACACTGAAGTTATTTACAAATCTGTATAACTTTCTGGCACCTGTTGATTTGAAAACATTTTTTTTCCCACCGGTGTACCCCTCTAAAGCCTATATTATGCTCCAGAGCTGCATTCACAATTCTTCAAGCGTCAAAGCCAAAATGTTTACATTCCCTGTTTGCCCCGAGTTTATAGTCATTACCTGTGTACCAGGATCTGGACTAATGAACTGTTCTACAACATAATAGGAACACAGCTAAGATATTGGGGGTCTGATGACAAGGCTTGTTGACTATTTATAACAGACTGGTGAGTGCAGCTCTGGAGTATAACTCAGGATTTAAAGTCCCCGGAAAAAGTGTCCTCTTGGAGGCACGATGGAAAGCATGGATTCCCTTCAAAGGGGTACACCGGAAGAAAGAAAAAAAACGTTCAAATCAACTGGTGCCAGAAAATATACAGATTTGTAAATTACAAATATAATTCTTAATCCTTCCAGTACTTATCAGCTGCTGTACACTCCAGAGGAAGTTGTGTAGTTCTTTCCAGTTTGACCACAGTGCTCTCTGCTGACACCTCTGTCCATGTCAGGAACTGTCCAGAGCAGGAGACATTTGCTATACGAATTTTCTCCTGCTGTGATCAAATGTCTTACAGGAGTACTCCGCTGCTGATTTCCAAAACTGCTCCGAACGCTGGAGCCGGCTCTGGGAGCTTGTGACGTCATAGCCCCGCTCCCTCATGATGTCACGCCCCACCCCCCTCCCCCCCTCAATGCACTTCTATGGGAGGGGGCATGACCACTGCAGGAGCAAATTCCCATAGCAAATGTCTCCTGCTCTGGACAGTTCCTGACATGGACAGAGGTGTCAGCAGAGAGCACTGTGGTCAAACTGGAAAGAACTACACAAATTCCTCTGGAGTATACAGCAGCTGATAAGTACTGAAAGGATTAAGACATCACGAGCTGCCGGATCCAGCGTTCGGATCAGTTTGTTCCAAACGCTGAGCAGCGGAGTACCCCTTCTTCCCTACAAATATTGGAGCAGTCAGCGACGAACATGGTGAAAGGTTTCACCAGAACACTGCCACAATGGAAAAACAGTATCAGGGTTACTGGAGTCCAATAATGCTGGCTGACTTTTATTGGACATTGCAACAAAATGAACCCCCTTGCTCAATAAACTCATGTACAGGCCCATCTGAATTTTGCCAATTAAAGGGGTATTCCAGGAAAAAGCTTTTTTTTATATATCAACTGGTTCCAGAAAGTTAAACAGATTTGTAAATTACTTCTATTAAAAAATCTTAATCCTTTCAGTACTTATGAGCTTCTGAAGTTAAGGTTGTTCTTTTCTGTCTAAGTCCTCTCTGATGACACGTGTCTCGGGAAACGCCCAGTTTAGAAGCAAATTCCCATAGCAAACCTCTTCTAAACTGGGCGGTTTGTAAATTACCTCTTCTAAACTGGGCGATTTGTAAATTACTTCTATTAAAAAATCTTCATCCTTTCAGTACTTATGAGCTTCTGAAGTTGAGTTGTTCTTTTCCATTTAAGTTCTCTCTGATGACACGTGTCTCGGGAACCACCCAGTTTAGAAGCAAATCCCCATAGCAAACCTATTCTACTCTGTGCAGTTCCCGAGACAAGCAGAGATGTCAGCAGAGAGCACTGTTGCCAGACAGAAAACAACAACTCAACTACAGCAGCTGATAATTATTGAAAGGATTAAGATTTTTTAATAGAAGTAATTTACAAATCTGTTTAACTTTCTGGAGCCAGTTGATATATATAAAAAAAAGTTTTTTCCTGGATAACCCCTTTAACATATCAATGATTCAGATGTTCATTGGCAAACTGCAGACAGGCTTGTACATCAGCTTTCTTTCGCAGGGGAACCTTCACGGTATAGTGTGTTACCTACTCTTTTCTTGGTGACTATGGTCCCAGCTGCTTTGAGGTCATTGACAAGATCCTCTAGTTGTAACTCTGGGCTGATTCCTCACCGTTCGCATGATCATTGAAACTCCACGAGGTGAGATCTTACATGGAGCCCCCGACCGAGGGAGACGGACAATTATTTTGTGTTTCTTCCATTTGCGAATAATTGCACCGACTGTTGTAAATGTGTCACCAATTGGCTTAGCGATGGTCTTGTAGCCCATTCCAGCCTTATGTAGATCTACAATCTTGTCCCTGACATCCTTGGACAGCTCTTTGGTCTTGGCCATGGTGAAGAGTTTGGAATCTGATAATTGATTGTTTCTGTGGACATGTGTCTTTAGTACAGGTAACAAACTGAGATTAGGAGCACTTCTTTTTAAGAGAGTGCTCCTAATCTCAGTTCGTTCCCTGTATAACAGACACCTGGGAGCCAGATATAGGTTCACTGAGTAAAATGCAGATCAATTCATAACTCATGTGAAATGTGTTTTTCTGGATTTCTTTGTAGTTATTCTGTTTCTCAATGTTCTAATAAACCGACCAAAGTCAAAGACTGATCATTTCTTTGTCAGTGGCCAAACATACATTTTTGCTCCATTGTATGTTAAAGGAGTATTCCGGCTTTATACATTCTATCCCCAATCCAAAGGATAGGGGATAAGATGTATGATTGCATGGGTCCCGCTGCTGGGGACTCCCGCGATCTCGGTGCAGCCCCCCGGCATTCTGTGCTGGGCGCTGCCTCCGAGACAGGAAAGTGATGTCACGGCCACGCCCCCTTGTGATGTCACACCACTCCCCTCCATTGAGGTCTATGGTAGGGGGCGTGACTGCCGTCACACCCCCTCCCATAGACCTCAATGGAGGGGCGTGAAAAGTTTGTTTTGTTTTCTTTGTTGGTTTTTTACCGCTGGATTACGGTCCTACATCTATTTGATAACAGGGTGGGATTCTAAAGGGTATGTTCCATATTGCAATAGGTAGATAGACAAACAGACATATGCCATGTTCTCAGCAGTACCCAGTATGTCTAACCAAGGGTTCTCTTCTCTTGCAGTGCCGTTGAGTGTCATCACACATCTTCCTCTCTGCGGCCATGGCAAAATTAGAGTCCAGAACTGTCCTGAGCGACACAGTCTACCAGAGCCAAGAGTCTTTTCACTCTTTCGCCAGCCGTTCTTCAGACTCTCCCTCCCAGGGCACTATGGGCAGTGTGGGCAGCGGGGTTGCCAACGATCAAGAATTTGCAATGAAGAGCGTGGGAACCAGAACTCAGAACAGCATCAAGCAGAACGACAGCTTCAGAAATGGCTACTCCAACCGATACTCGGGGGATGAGAAGAGCTACAAGACGGAGAAAAACTCCATGTATATAAATGAGCAACGCAAGAGCGAAAAGGTGAGACATCATGAGGTGAGAAATCATATTTTATTGGGGACAATAGTGTAATAGAATAGGGGATCGTGCCCCCCGACTGCTGCTTTCTAGAAACAGTGCCACTTTTGTATACAGGCTGTGCCTGGTATTCCACCTCATCCCCATTTACCTAAATGTTGGAATACCAGGCACAGTCTATAGAGTAGGGGGTGACCCTTTACAGACCCTTTACCTCAGACAACCTCTTTCGCTATTTTACTTTAATCTTAGCTCAAAAAAATTTAAGTTGTTTGCATGATTATTTTATGTAGGTGGATTATTCTCTAGAAGTTGCATACATAAGTTAAATATATGTATTTGACAGTCTTTGACAGGTGTTCCTGCTCCCATATGGCACCCTACACTATTGCAGTAAAGAAGCATGGACAGTAAGCCAGGGATGTTTTATGCATGCCTGGCTTACTGTTAAAAAATTATCTGGGGCTTTGACCCAGGGAATCTATACTGCACTCCATGGTAAGATAGCACTAAGTTAAAGCTCCCATGGATTACTGTGGCATGAGGCATAGATTCCTTAAAATCGGCGCCGATCGTCCGGCCCAAGGAATCTATTTACAGTAATCTTTGGCTTACTGTTTTGTAAATGGAACAGGGGACTGTTAAATTCTGATTCAAACATGAAGTTTCCATAGTGGCTCTGCGTGCTGGCCTCCTACAGTACACAGCTCTGCACAAACTGCTTAGCGTGCATACTGTAGCCAGCGCTCAAGATGTTGTGTTAGTGCGCTGTGGCACAAAGATGTTGCACCCTTGCAAAGTCATTGGCGCTTGTGACATCTTTGGCGCTGGCTACTAATAGGATAGCCAACGCATCATTTCAAGGAAAACTCCATGCAAAATTGATTGTCATAGCCCCCTCATGACGTCACGCCCCACCCCCTCAATGCAAGTCTATGGAAGGGGGCGTGATGGCTGTCACACCCCCTCCCATAGACTTGAATTGAGGGGGTGGGGTGTGACATCATGAGGGGGCGTGGCTATGACGTCACAAGCTCCCGGCGCTCGCCCCAGCGTTCGGAACAGTTTGTTCCAATCGTTGAGCAGCGGAGTACCCCTTTAACATTATGGTAGATATCATCTCTAGATGTAAGAAATAAATTATCCTTTTATTAAAAATGTTCAGAGCCAGTTCTGCCATTTGGCACACTGTGCAGAGATCTCATGCCGTGTTAGTGATGTCATCAGGGGTCAGCAGATGTATTTTTTGTATTATTTTATAAATTAACGAGTCCCAATGAAGCACCACAGAAACTGTTTGGCTAGGTTCACACTAAGGAATTTTTGCCTAGAATTCCATTTCGGAAATTCCAGTGCAGAAGAATGTCTGCTGTCAATGGGATTCCACTGCACAGTTTACATTACGGAATAGCTGCCGCTAAAAGAATGAACTCAGTCATTCTTTATGTGAAATCCTTGCGGAAGATGGGGCCGGGCGTCTATGGGGCCGGGCAAACAATGGGGCCGGGCAAACTCAGAATCTCAAACCAAAATTTTTCAAGCTGAAAGTTCCTCAGTGTGAACCTAGCCTTACAGTTTAGATAAAATTAGTTCTGCTATATCTGTGTACGTGGCAAAAATACATTTCATGTAATGTAATATCCAAGGTGATGTTCTAGAAATTGAAGGGATGTTCTGGGTTTATATGATTGATAGCCTATCCTTAGAATAGCCAATCAATTACTGATCGGTTGGGTGTCAACACTGGGCACCAGACGTGTAACTTGTAGCTTGTGGGCCCCGATGCAAAATCTTCAACAGGCCCTCATGTGCCAAATATAATACTGGTCTCTTATGGGGCAGATGTGATTTGGGGCCCCCTTAGGCACCAGTGCCCCGGTGTGACTGCTACCTCTCCACTCCCTATAGCTAAGCCCCTGCTGGTCACCACCAACAATCACCTACTTGGCGCCCTCATGATGGGTCAATGGGGCTGAGCTGCAGTAACACAGTGCCACCACTGCACATTGAATGGAAACAACTTTTTCCAGCCCCATTCCCTATGTCTGGCGGGCACCCACTGGCTTCCCGACAATCAGTGATTAACCCCTTAAGGACTCAGGGTTTTTCCGTTTTTGCACTTTCGTTTTTTCCTCCTTACCTTTTAAAAATCATAACCCTTTCAATTTTCCACCTAAAAATCCATATTATGGCTTATTTTTTGCGTCGCCAATTCTACTTTGCAGTGACATTAGTCATTTTACCCAAAAATGCACAGCGAAACGGAAAAAAAAATGATTGTGCGACAAAATCAAAGAAAAAACGCCATTTTGTAACTTTTGGGGGCTTCCGTTTCTACGCAGTGCATATTTCGGTAAAAATTACACATTATCATTATTCTGTAGGTCCAAACGGTTAAAATGATACCCTACTTATATAGGTTTGATTTTGTCGCACTTCTGGAAAAAATCATAACTACATGCAGGAAAATTTATACGTTTAAAAATGTCATCTTCTGACCCCTATAACGTTTTTATTTTTCCACGTACAGGGTGGTATGAGGACTAATTTTTTGCGCCGTGATCTGAAGGTTTTATTGGTATGATTTTTGTTTTGATCGGACTTTTTGATCACTTTTTATAAATTTTTTAATGGTATAAAAAGTGACCAAAATACGGTTTTTTGGACTTTGGAATTTTTTTGCGCGTACGCCATTGACCGTGCGGTTTAATTAATGATATATTTTTATAGTTCGGACATTTACGCACGCGGCGATACCACATATGTTTTTTTTTTTTTTTTTTTACACTGTTTTATTTTTTTTATGGGAAAAGGGGGGTGATTCAAACTTTTATTAGGGAAGGGGTTAAATTACCTTTATTAACAATTTTTTTTACATTTTTTTTTTGCAGTGTTATAGGTCCCATAGGGACCTATAACACTGCACACACTGATCATTGTTATCCCATAGGGACCTATAACACTGCACACACTGATCTTCTACACAGATCACAGGCGTGTATTAACACGCCTGTGATCAGTGTTATCGGCGCTTGACTGCTCCTGCCTGGATCTCAGGCACGGAGCAGTCATTCGCCGATCGGACACCGAGGAGGCAGGTAAGGGCCCTGACGGTGTCCGGTCAGCTGTTCGGGACGCCGCGATTTCACCGCGGCGGTCCCGAACAGCCCGACTGAGCAGCCGGGTCACTTTCCCTTTCACTTTAGAAGCGGCGGTCATCTTTGACCGCTGCTTCTAAAGGGTTAATACCACACATTGCCACAATCGGCGATGTGTGGTATTAGCCGTGGGTCCCGGCCGTTGATGAGCGCCGGGCGTAAATATACGCCCTGCGTCGTTAAGGGGTTAATAAGTCATATTAGCCCAGACAACCCCTTTAAAGGGGTACTCCTGTGGAAACAAATTTTTTTTCATATCAACTGGCTCCAGAAAGTTAGACAGATTTGTAAATTACTTCTATTAAAAAATCTTAATCCTTCCAGTACTTATCAGCTGCTGTATACTACAGAGGAAGTTCTTTTCTTTTTGAATTTCTTTTCTGTCTGACTACAGTACTCTCTGTTGACACAGGAACTGTCCAGAGCAGGAGCAAATCCCCATAGCCAACCTCTCCTGCTCCAGACAGTTCCTGTGTCAACAGAGAGTACTGTAGTCAGACAGAAAAGAAATTCAAAAAGAAAAGAACTTCCTCTGTAGTATACAGCACCTGATAAGTACTGGAAGGATTAAGATTATTTAATAGAAGTTATTTACAAATCTGTTTAACTTTCTGGCACCAGTTGATTTGAAAAAAAAAAATAGTTTTCCACCGGAGTACCCCTTTAAACATGATGGCTTATTTTTTTGCCAGGCATTCAATGTACCAACCCTCAGGACCATCAACAAAATGAAGGTACCATAGTGATAGAATGCATGTACATCTCACCCCATAAACAACCCACCCTCGGTTATGTTATGTCTTACATCACGATTTGCCTTTGGGATGCTGACGTACTCATGCACAGAGAGGCAAATTGTGATGTGAACATACCCTATATATAGAAAATCTTCAAACACAGGTACGAGTCTGGCCACTCCCTTCATAATAGGGTAGTGTACACACTGTGTAGGGTTGAGCTGCAATAGCAGGATCGGCACTACTTTGCTGTATGGTGGTGCTCTATCTCATATAATAGTCACATTCCAAAGTATCCAGGGAACAAATCAATCAGTGACAGCTGTTTCCTGCGTTAGCAGGAAACAGCTGTCACTGATTGATTTGTTCCCTGTCTGTCTATCTGCAGCCCCCCCCCCCCCACTGCGTATCTGTTTTATGCACTGAAAATAATATTCTGAATCGGAACGCTGTTCGGGTGAGTGCCGTCTTTCAATTCTTGTTTGGATACCCTAAATATAGAAGAGGCTTGGCTTCTCAACCAGCATCAGGGCCCCATTGTGTTAATTGGTAAAGGGCCTCAGGTTGTCTGGGGCTTGTTAAAGGGGTCCTCCGGTGGAAAACATTTTTTCTTATAAATCAACTGGTGCCAGAAAGTTAAACAGATTTGTAAATGACTTCTATTAAAAAATCCAGTACTTATTGGCTGCTGAATACTACAGAGGAAATTCTTTTCTTTTTGGAACACAGAGCTCTCTGCTGACATCACGAGCACAGTGCTCTCTGCTGACACCTCTGTCCATTTTAGGAACTGTCCAGAGCTGCATATGTTTGCTATGGGGATTTTCTCCTATTCTGGACAGTTCTTAAAATGGACAGAGATGTCAGCAGAGAGCACTGTGGTCATGATGTCAGCAGAGAGCACTGTGTTCCAAAAAGAAAATTATTTCCTCTGTAGTATTCAGCAGCTAATAAGTACTGGAAGGATTAAGATTTTTTAATAGAAGTAATTTACAAATCTGTTTAACTTTCTGGCACCGGTTGATTAAAAAAAAAGTTTTCTACCAGAGTACCCCTTTAAACAGAATAGGGAAGGAGCATGCAGCATATCCACTAGGACATGCAGACACCTTCTACAACTTACTCGTGACTACAGTATTTTGATATCAGAAACAAAGTACATATAACCTCATCCATTGTAAAATATATATTTTTAATATTTAGTGAAAAAAGTTACTTATTGGCCATTTTTTGTTCCTTATTGTGCTTCCAGAGCAATGAGCCTTTGGTGAGACCCTCTGCCTTCAAACCAGTAGTTCCGAAGAATTTCCATTCCATGCAGAACTTGTGTCCACCAGTGAACAACGGAGTCACCGAGAATCGAAAGGGCTCTGGTCATGGGAACAGCAACAGTCCAGCTGGCTTGAAATGCAGCATGGAGAAGACCGGCCACAATAGATCTTCCAACCAGGTGGGAGGTCTGTCTGATTCTGGTCGCAACTCTTTGACCAGCCTACCAACATATGGGACTGGATACAGCCAGCATGTTGGCCCAATGAGCGCGTCAACAAGCCATATAAATCGCATCGGGACTACCTATGTAGAAAAGAATATAGTTGGGTACAATGGAATTTCTACCTCAGATAGTGGACGATCTTCCAGCAAAAGCGCCTCTTCTTTTAGCAGACTCAACCATCTCAACGAGGCCTTGCCTTTCCATTCACCTTCGAGCGATGACATCATCCAAGACCTGGAGGATCGCCTGTGGGAAAAGGAGCAAGAGGTGATACAGATGAAGAGGAACTTAGATAAGAGCGAGGCTGCTATTTTTCAAGTCTTCGAAGAGAAGCAGAAGATCTGGGAACGGGAAATGGAGGACTTGAGACAGAATTACGCCAACAAGCTTCAGCAGGTGTCCAAAAAAGCCCAACGCGCCCAACAAGCGTTACAGCTGCAGATATTCAAGCTCCAGCAAGAAAAGAAAAAGTTTCAAGACGACGTCGGCCAATTGCTACAAGAAAGGGAGGAACTGGAGAAAAAGTGCATGGTGTTTAAGAAAGAACAGTCCGAATTCCTCCCAAAAATTGAGGAAACCAAGTGGGAGGTAAGATGCGAAGATGATATCATCAGAATTTTTATGTAGGTATTTGTTTAACACTTCCCAGGCAAAATTTAACTTTTCCATTTTTAAAACATTTACAATACATTCAAAAATGATATTTTTGGGGGGGTACTGAGTGCAGAATATATATAGACCTTAATGGGGTACTCTGGTGGAAAAAAAAATTTCATATCAACTGGCTCTAGGAAGTTAAACAGATTTTTAAATGACAAATCATGCCATGACTAAGGGTCTATGACATGAAACGCGTCAGCGTGAATGGACCTTTTTCCCATTCTGTATACTGTTGTGATGTCGCTTGATGTGCTCCTTCTATTTGCTTTTCCCAATGGAATTTTAAAGGATCCAATAAATTCTTGTTTTAATGGTGCTGGCTCTTTTACCTGTTCATGAGATTTTTTAATTAAAAATATCTTAATCCTTCCAGTACTTATCAGCTGCTGTATGCAATAGAGGAAGTTGATTTTCTGTCTGACCACAGTGCTCTATGCTGACACCTCTGTCCATTTTAGGAATTGTCTAGAGTAGAAGCAAATCCCCATAGCAAACCTATCCTGGTCCAGACAGCTCCTGACTTGGACAGAGGTGTCAGCAGAGAGCACTGTGGTCAGACAGAAAAGAACGACTCGACTTCCTCTGTAGCACACAGCAGCTGATAAGTACTGGAAGGATTAAGATTTTTTTTTATATAAATAATTTACAAATCTGTCTAACTTTCTGCCTATCCCCAGGATGAGCATCAATGTCTGATTGGCATGATCAGCTGTTTAGCACAGCGCATACACAGTGAACGACCAGAAGCAGTGTGTGTCTTTTATTGTGTAGTGGTGGTGCCGGGTTAATGCAGTTTAACTCCCATTCACTCTTACCGGAGTGCTGCTGCTGTGACCCATTGCTGTCACTGCACCATGAATGGAGCCAGGAGTTCTGAACAGCTGATCGGCAAGGGAGGGAGATAGTTTTCCAAAACCCACCATCCTGTGGCTAGGCCATCAATGTTAAAGGGGTATTCTGACATCAGGTTAAAAAAAAAAAAAAATGCTGGACAAGCATGAAGTATTATTTACCTGTCTGCCCCAGTTCTGAAACCATCAGGAACCCATTTGTTGTGTGGGTTTACAGTCCTCTCTTCCTAGGGCAGATAGTTAGTCTACTTCCTTGTTGAACAGTTGCTTAGTACCATAATTCCCATAACAAATTGCTTCACTTTAATTCTTCATCACAGCCCTCCCACAGCACTTCTCCAAGTTGAAGAATTAATTCATGTGTGGCAGATTAGTTGTAGACATTTCTGGAACTGTCTGTCATTAAAGGGGGGCAGGGAACAGGGAGTAGTGAGCCCTAACTGTCCCTAAAACCTGTGTCCCTTCCTATTGCCCATCCGCCCTAAAAGAGGACTGACCCTATACTGCGCTAAAGTGCATGGGTGTAAGAGTCAAACAAAACAAAATGTACATGTTGGGAAACAAGTGAGGAACATAACGGGAATACTACAAAGCTACAAACAGATATACCAGGCAGACTATAGAATACTAACAAACAGTTCAAGAACCAGAATCAATATTAAAGGCAGATATGATAATATGAACAAGACTAGATATGAGGATAAGAATACTGTAGACAAAACCATCAGATGCAGGGGATGAACAGGTTAACTGAATGTCAGAACACTAAACGGGTCAGGAAATCAAAAGCACTGTTCACACAGGACTCCAAACAAGGAACACACTGGACACCCCACTCCAAGCATGGAGGTACATCAATACTAAAGCCAAATAGGCTCCTACCTAGCGGGCACACTACTCAGTGTGAACAGGATACTAGTCCAGGAGGAAATACAAGCAAACACAAATGCAGGCACAAGAATAACTGACTCCTAGATAGACGGATTAGCACAAGGCTCAGAACAGGATTCTATCCTAGGAGATCCAGAATCAAACAAGGTCAAAACAGGACTGACGAAACACACAGTGTGAATACAGACTCAGGAAACACAAAGCATATGCAGATCGAACAATAAAAGAATACTATAACACGACAAATCTACTAAAACAAAGCAGGCTAAAATCTAGATATCAGACAGGACAGATAACCATGGTTAAAACTCAGGGTAGGTGTGCTCAGACAGACATAGTGAACATAATGCAAACATGATCAGAGTAACAGGTGTAATAACCAGCCAAGAACAGCACCTGAAGAGGCCTTATATACACTCCCAGTGACAAAGGGCTGGAAGGTTAACTCTTCCCAAACCAGAGAGAATAAAGACTGAAACTGTTCAGACAAACATAATGTCTGAACAGGACCCAAAGCAGAAAAATGAAAAATACAGATAAACAGACATTACACTGTCCTGTTCATCAGAAATATTCTCATTCACCTAAACAGAACAGTTTTTTGTGTTGCAGAAATGTCTACAAAAAATCTACCATGGGTAAATTCACCCTTACACATTCAGTCAGCCGCAGCTGCTGTGTGCATTCCCTGTCTGCTCCTCTGCCTGTGGCAATATGTAGCACAAGGCAGCATGCTGTTATCACACCCCGTGATGTGATGATATTGTAGGGACTGGTCCGAGTTGGTGACATTATTCAGGGGTGTGGCTTGAGCTTAAAGACCCCTTTAAATGTCTGGGAAATGCCATTTATTTGGGCACTGTCATTAAAATTATTCTATTGCATATGACGCAGCAGGTAAAATGAATAAGATTTGTAATTTACTCCCTGTAATTAAAAAAAAAAATGTTATTTCACTTTCATGGCCTTATAAATCTGTCCACTAGGGGTTTCCCTTCTGTCCAGACCGCATTTCACCTGCTCAAAAGCACAGACTTTTGTCTCCTGCTGGACTGGCAGGAGACCAAACTCAGGAATTGCTGTCTGGCCATAGGTAGTGAATAGCACTCGCTCTCTGCCTGTGTATGAAACAGGGAGAGCGAGTGCTGGCATATACTGGCCTGTGTACCTAAGCCATACCCATTTATTTTAGTTAGCAAAAAAGTACCACAGGCAAACTGCAAAATTACAGTATATGCTTGGAAATTGACACAACACAGTCACTTCTATACTATGTTTGGTCCAGTGAAATAAATAGACATGGCTTGGGTACATAGCAGTATATATTGGCATACCGGAGCAAAGGATCAGCAAACTTAGGGCATCTTAAAGGGGTACTCCACCCCTAGACATCTTAACCCCTATCTAAAGGATAGGGGATAAGATGTCTGATCGTGGGGGTCCCGGCACTAGGGACTCCCCCGCAATCTCCCTGCTGCACCTGGCGTTCGTTTAGAGCGTCGAGTGCAGCACCAGAGGCTCGTGACGTCACGGCCGCACCCTGTTCGTGACATCCCGGCCACTCCCCCTCAATGCAAGTCTATGAGAGGGGGCGTGACGACCATCACGCCCCCTCCCATAGAGTTGCATTGAGGGGGCATGGCCGTGACGTCACAAGCGGGGCGTGACCGTGACATCATGAGCCTCCGCCCTGCATCCCAGTCATTCGGCACGGAGCGAAGTTCCTTTGGATAGGGGATAAGATGTCTAGGTGTGGAGTACTGCTTTAACGCAACCACTATTTCAGGTGTCCATATGGGAAACAAGATTGCAGACCTTGCAACCCGTATAGAATTCTAAACAATTGAACATTTTCAACTGGAAAACCAATTGGAAAACAAGGAAGTTGTGTTGCAGTCCAGGGGTTTCCATGATTCCACCACTACTTTTTTTGGAATCAAATATTACTGTGTAGCTGTATACTGCCCAAATGTTTGTTTCATCCCAGAAATGTGTGCTTTTCTTTGCAGGTTTGTCAGAAAGCTGGGGAGATATCACTTTTGAAACAGCAATTGAAAGATGCCCAGGCAGATATTGCCCAGAAACTCAATGAGATAGTTAGCCTTAGAACACAGCTAAAAGAAGTCAAGGCCTTGCTACGGGAGAAAGAGGAGCAGATCGCATCCATTAAAGATTCCTATAGCTCGAAAAGTGTCAGTCTGGAGATCTGCGAGAATGAAATGCAGAGAAAGCAGAGCGAAGCCCAGCACATGAAGGAGAAGCTAAGTCAATGTGAACAGGAGATCGCAGGTCTGAAGGAAACCTTGTCAGATCTCGGTCAGAACCCGTACACCATGGATCTCAGTGAAAAACTGAGGGACACTCTGGCCTGCGAGAGCGATGAGGCCAAGATGAAACGTCAAAACGAGGACAGTGTGGGCACCCTTAAGAAGGATATGGAGAATCTCCAGATGGAGTTGGCTTTGGAGAGACAACAGCGGGAACAGCAGGTGGTGGACTTTGAGGAAGAGCGACGTACGTGGCAAGAAGAGAAAGAAAAAGTCATAAAGTATCAGAAGCAGCTGCAGCTGAACTATGTGGAGATGTATCAGAAAAACCAACAACTGGAGCAAAAGATCAGTGAGGTCACCACAAAGGCCACCACGCCGCCAGCAGAAGACAAGAAGCCTTGGACGCCATCAAGGTTGGAGAGGATAGAGTCCACCGAAATATAAGGACAACTGACTTGAGTGTACACAGCTAGTTACTCACTGTGCATGTGCTACCTACTCCAGCCCATGGTATCAGGAAAAGACCTAACAGAGTCTAACGGGACCATTGACTCCATCCAAGACGACACTGAAGGACTCGATGAGGTGTCTCAAGTGCTTGCTGTAATCTAACTGCAGATGAAACATTTATGGTATACGGTTTGTTATGCCGCCAATGATGCTATATGTCTGTTTTCTTTTCCCTTGCACCTTCACTTCCCTCTGACTGCCGGTTCGGAAAGGTGTGTTACATTGTTGTAATGTACCGCTGGGCAGTCAATGGGAAGTGCAGTGTTGTGACTGTTACCAGTCCTTAATCCTTAAGGACTCATAGAAAAAGAAAAGGTCAAAGTGACTTGGATTCTGAGTTTATTTAGCCATATTGGCTAGCAAAGGAAGTTCTGCTGTGCAGTGAAATCTAGCAACCTTTAATATACTTCCCACCGTTTTAGGCACTGTTTACTGTGAATTATCCCCAAAAAGGTATTTCAAGGGATGGTAGTAAGTGTTCTTTGTTAGCAGGTAGGTTTTTCCTCTAGTATTACATAACAATATGTTTCGTAAGTCTGAACGACTGATAACTTTACTGACCGTGAGATCATTTACCAGTCCGTCTGTTGTCCCCATGAAGGTTGGTGTTAAAGGGGTACTCTGCTTCTCAGCGTTTGGAACAAACTGGAGCCGGTGCCGGGAGCTCGTGACGTCATAGCCCCACCCCCTCAAGGCAAGTCTATTGGAGGGGGCGTGACGGCTGTCACGCCCCCTCCCATAGACTTGCATTGATGGGGTGTGACGTCACGAGGGGCAGGACTATGACATCACGAGCTCCCGACTCCAGCGTTCGGAACAGTTTGTTCCAAACGCTGAGCAGCAGAGTAGCCATTTAAGATTATAACTATTCTAAGAAGGTTTTAAATTTTTTAGGCATTTTTTTGGTTTCCCTGAACATTCTTGTACCCTGGGCTGGACATAAGCCAGAGAAATCTGACATGTATAGCTAGGTGTTTAGGTTTTTTTCTTGAAGAAATAGTCCCTGAAAATTCAGATGATCACAGAGAGTCCCGAGCGATCAGTGCGCACATTTTTTCCCCCGGAGAGATAGATACTGTTTGTAGCTGTTTTCTCTTTGTACGATAATGGATGTTCTAAATGGGACAGGTCAAGTTTAGAAAACCCACAAAATGTAGAAAATGTTAACAAATTTCTGATGTTATAGAGTGGAATCCTTTATTCAGTATCTATAATTCTTGGTGGAATTGAGAGCAGCTGCAAAGAGTGTCTCTTTCTCTCACTCTCTCTCTTTCTCATAGAGGTACCTCTAGGTCAGGATCTGTGTTTTGGGGTGCCCTACTATGCCATATAACAGGTGAATAACATCCTTTAAGGGGTTGCCTCCTCACGGGAAAAACCCTTTACTAGAAACCCCCCCTAAGATAGTAACTTTATTAGTTAATGATTAAAATATACCCCACACAACGTTTAAAATTCCAACAGCTCCAAGGTGGTGTTTCTCTGCAGAGACAATACCACTCTCTCTATAATGGGACACTTATTTAGACCAGGTCAATGCTTATAATCTGTGTGCTTCTACTACAACACACAATTGCACCTGGTGCCGGGTCCCTATTTTTATTATTAAGCCACCTTTATGCACGCTGTATTAAAACACCTAACTACTAGACTCCCCGACGTTTCGCTGACGAATCAGCTTTGTCAAGGGTAGTGAGGCTAATGCGTTCACAAACGCCGTCTGCCTTCTTTTATGATGTACTATTGATGTAATTTCCGTCCTTATTCCACCAATCAGTGTGTCCCACGTAATACATCACATCTCTCGCACAAACTAAAATGACCAAAAGGAGAATTTTACATCCAGACGTATCTTCGCCTGCTTCGCGAGACTCCGGTCACCTGATCTAGTAAAGGGTTTTCCCCGCGAGTGGGCAACCCCTTAAAGGTTGTCAATGATTGATTTGCCCTGTAACCTCCAGGGACATTCTTTTGAATTTGGTATATGACCATATTACAGGTGAAACTCGAAAAATTTGAATATCATGCAAAAGTTCATTTATTTCAGTACTTCAACTCGTCTGCGGAAGGAAGCATGAAGTGCTCCAAAATCTCATAGTAGACGGATGTGTAGACCCTGGACTTAAGGAAGCCCAGTGGACCAACACCAGTAGATGACATGGCTCCCCAAATCATAGTAATTGGGGGGGGCTTTGGGATTTTCATGAGCTGTATCCATAATCATCACAATTATGACAAATCACGGCTTGAACTATCTTGCTTTGCATGTAATGAGTCTATTTAATATATTAATTTCACCTTTTAAGTGGCATTACTGAAAGAAATTCAAATTTTTCAATTTTCACCTGTAAATGGAAGTAACTTTCGGTCACCATTCAACGAGCTATGTTTTGGGGTTTCCATGCCATATTACATAGGGGTACCTATAGGTCACTATCTAAGGAGATATGTTTTGGGGTTTCTGTGCCATGCCATATTATATAGGGATACTTCTAGGTCACTATCTAAGGAGCTATGTTTTGGGGTTTCTGTGCCATGCCATATTATATAGGGGTACTTGTAGGTCACTATCTAAGGAGCTATGTTTTGGGGTTTCTGTGCCATGCCATATTATATAGGGATACTTCTAGGTCACTATCTAAGGAGCTATGTTTTGGGGTTTCCATGCCATATTATATAGGGGTACTTCTAGGGCATCATCTAAGGAGCTATGTTTTGGGGTTTCCATGCCATATTACATAGGGGTACCTCTAGGGCACCATCTAAGGAGCTATGTTTTGGGGTTTCTGTGCCATGCCATATTATATAGAGGTACTTGTAGGTCACTATCTAAGGAGCTATGTTTTGGGGTTTCTGTGCCATGCCATATTATATAGGGGTACTTCTAGGTCACTATCTAATGAGCTATGTTTTGAGGTTTCTGTGCCATGCCATATATTATAGGGGTACTTGTAAGTCACTATCTAAGGAGCTATGTTTTGGGGTTTCCATGCCATATTATATAGGGGTACTTTTAGGTCACTATCTAAGGAGCTATGTTTTGGGGTTTCTGTGCCATGCCATATTATATAGGGGTACTTGTAGGTCACTATCTAAGGAGCTATGTTTTGGGGTGTCATGTCATGCCATATTATATAGGGGTACTTGTAAGTCACTATCTAAGGAGCTATGTTTTGGGGTTTCTGTGCCATGCCATATTATATAGGGGTACTTGTAGGTCACTATCTAAGGAGCTATGTTTTGGGGTGTCATGTCATGCCATATTACACAGAGGTACCTTTAGGTCACCATCCAAAGAGCTATGTTTTAGGGAAGATTGGGTTAGCACAGGCATAGAGTTGTCATCGATGAGTCCTTAGCCAGACATGAATACCCATAGCCTTGTTGTATACCTGGGTTTAGTAGTAGATATCTGAACCATGTATCATTAAAGGGGAACTCCAGCCCTAAGACATCTTATCCCCTATCCAAACGATAGGGGATAAGATGTCTGACCGCGGGGGTCCCGCCAAAGGAGGGACCCCCGCAGTCAGACATCTTATCCCCTATCCTTTGGATAGGGAATAAGATGTCTTAGGGCCGGAGTACCCCTTTAAGTTGGTTCTGGACTAACTTTCGAGACAACATACAGACTGGAAAGACTTTCTCACCACCACAGAGTCCTGCTACATGCTGAGACAGAGTCTGATAAATAAAAATCCCAGGGATAAAACCAAAGAAAAGTGCTGTACAACTTCAGGAATAGATGGCCTCTTCCCTCTTCTTCAGGGATTTAGTGGCAGCACCACTAGTACAGTAAAACGCCAGGATCTAAGATGAGCGGAGAGCTTCTCCGAGCTGTAGTATTACAGACCCACCGCTAGCAAGTGTTACCCTGGTGATAATCCACAGTTCACAGTGGGTAGATTTTAGCATGCTAGATTTTACTCCATACAAAAATGCTGCAAAGAATCGTGAGTGTGTTTTGTTTACTAATCCAGCATCAAGAGTGTCCTGGAGTTGTGTTCGGTACGACGAGCGTAGACAACGGTCAGAGCTTGGAGCAAGAACTTCAGGTGGATGGACAGGGAGATGTGCTACATAACCATAGTGTGTCTTATAACTCGGTAATGAGGCATCTAAAGCTGGTCACACACAGGGCCTCCGGCCTATTGATTAATCAATAAAAGGGGAAGCTCCAGCCATCGCTTGTTATATTGATGAACCACTTGAGATTTCCAGTATTGCTATAAATATGAAAATTTAGGCATCAAATTGTTTGCGTAATCTAGTTAAATCTCATGACCTCCATGTGCCATTTGGATGTCTCATATTTAAAATTGCGGAAAAAACATATCCCCGATCCACAGGATAGGGGATAAGTTTTAGATTGCATGGGGTCTGACCGCTGGGGCCCCCTGCAATCTCCTGTACGAAGCCCCATTTCTCCCTGGGAGCGGTATGTCCCGACCCCCGCCTGAAGTGGGCGCCGACACTCCCCTATATCTCTATGGGAGAGCCCGAGGATAGCCGAACGATTCTCGCATAGAGAGGGCAGGATAGGGGATAAGTTTTAGATTGCATGGGGTCTGACTGCTGGGGCCCCCTGCAATCTCCTGTACGGAGCCCCATTTCTCCTTGGGAGTGGCATGTCATGAATAGTGTTGGGCGCGAATATTCGCATTACAAATTTTTATGGTGAATATCGCAAATTCATGAATATTGCAAATATATATTCGCTATAGATTCAAAATTGAGAATATTCGTTTTTCCGCATATTCGCATATGTGTATATTCACATATGTGAATATTCGCATATTCCTTCTTTGCACTTGTGGGCCAATTAGAATGATGCAAATACACTTGTCAGAGATTATCAACAACATCCCTAGCAACCAATCCTCGAATACACGAAAATGCAAATATTCACTTATGCGAATGTGCGAATATAATGAATCCGCTAAATTTGCGAATATAGGCCGAATATTCACTATATATTCGCAAAATATCGCAAATTCGAATATGGCCAATGCCGCTCATCACTAGTCACGACCCCCGCCTGAAGTGGGCGCCACCACTCCCCTATATCTCTATGGGAGAGCCCGAAGATAGCCGAACGATTCTCCCATAGAGATAGGGCAGGATAGGGGATACATTTTGGATTGCGGGGGGGGGGTTCGACCGCTGGGGGCCCCTGGGATCTTAAACTTATCCCCCATCTTGCAGATAGGAGAAGTCATTTTAGGTATGAGACAATCATCTCCTTTAAAGTTTTACCTATACTGGGAGGAGCTTATTTGTCATGTGACAAACTGATTCCCTTTTTAGGGAAAGGAGAATGAAATAAGCAGAGTAAGGAACCTCATAGGTGGAACTTAGTTGTCACATGACAATATGCACCTCCTAATTAATGCCTTTTTAGGAAGAGGAGGATATAAGCTGGGGAGGAGCCTTCAGTAAGGTTTGTACCATGGAGCCTTGAGATGCTACAGTGTAGAAACCATATTGTAACTCCTATATCATCTAAATATTTTGTTCTGAAGCGGTAATATGCACTTAAATATCATGAAGAATGACAGAAATGACAGAAGTCGGGTGGATTCACACCAGGAACATAGGTGTCATAAAATCACAAGCTGCTGCAATGTAAAAAACAGTAATTCCCATGAACCTTGAGGCCGTGTTCACACCCAATACTTTCATAAACATTCAATTTATGTATTTAGTTTTAGGACAATGTAGTTTTATTTATTAATAAAGTGTTTACCGGGGGCTGCCATTACTGTAACCTCTTTTGTGGTGTGTCACTTCACAACACCTACACAGTTGCTTTATGGCAGGCACAGGGCATAAGAAAGTTAAGACTGAGAGTGTCTCATAGAAAAGCATGGGCTGCTTACTGCACATCTAGAGACATCTAGTCTGTTCTTTACCACTCTTCAGACACCAACAAAATGGTGACAGTGGAATTGAAAAAAACTACAAAACCCCCTCCCCCCTCTCCTTTTGCACATAGACATAGGAGGAAGGTAGACGGGCGAGGTTTAATTTGCAGCAGCCAGACAAGTTGCTTGCTTTCCCCAGATTTCTCATGTTAGCTCCCTCTGCTGGTCAACTGTGGGAGATATGACAAGTTATTATTTCATTTTTCATATTTTGTGACAAGTAATTAAAAAAATATATATATATTTCTAAAAACATTTTAAAAATGTTAAATGTTTACGCTCAAAAAATTATCACATTTGGTGACACATTCCCTTTAAAAAAAATGGCCAAAATTTTTTTTTACCTAATGGTATAAAAAAAATGTCTGAGTTTGGTCACCCATTAGATGTCTATAACTACTGTTTGATGTCTTCAACTACTATGAGGGTACATCCACACAGTTCCGCAGTGGAAAAGCTGCAGGAGACTACATTGACCTCCATGGGGGTCTGCTGGGGATTTTGCTCTGTGTAAAATCGTCTGCGGAACACCAGCATGGGGAAACACACTCGTAACCCGCCCATGTGAACGTACTCTTAGATGCCTTCAACTTCTACAATTATGCCAAGTCAAGTGATGTTAGTTCCTTTCATCTTTGGTTGGGGTCAAAGAACAGCATGGCGTCTTCGTGGTGAAATATCCTCAATAATTTCATTGTATGTTTGCCCGAGGTCCAATACATGTCAATTATAGATTAAAAAAAAAAAAGAGCCAAATCCCCGTGTGTGACCAGCATTATACCTCAGCTAACGCCATTGTGAAACTTAATGGGTTTATACAAGTTTTCTTTTTTCAAAAACAGTGCCACTCATTGTCGAATGTGTCAGGTTTTGCGGCATTGATTTGAGTAGAGTTGGGCTGCAATACCAGACATGGCCTGTGGATGATAGTGGAGCTGTTAATGGAGCAGATTTCTTTGTCTAACCCCATTTCAGAAGGTTTCTTTGGAGTCATTCCTCAGTAGTCATCACTTAAAGGGGTACTCCCCCCCCTTGACATCTTATCCCCTATGCAAAGGGATCTCTCTGCTGCACCCAGCGTTCGTTTAGAGCGTAGGCTGCAGTGTTGGAGGTTCGTGACGTCACGGCCACGCCCCCTCAATGCAAGTCTATGGGAGGGGGCGTGACGGCCGTCACGCCCCCTCCCATAGACTCGCATTGAGGGGGTGTGGCTGTGATATCATGAGGGGGGTGTTACCGTGACATCACGAGCCTCCGCCCCTGCATTGCCAGTCATCCGGCACGGAGCGAAGGTCGCTCCATGCATCGGATATCTGGGGTGCCGTAGCCGAGATCGCGGGGGTCCCCCGAGATCAGACATCTTAGCCCCTATCCTTTGGATAGGGAATAAGATGTCTAGGGGCGGAGTACCCCTTTAAGCTTCCGTTTTTAACCCAACAGCCTCTACCCTGTCACGCGTCCGTTCTGAGAGTTACATTCCATCACTAAATAGAATCTCATTACTGTAAAAGCAATGTCTTCAAATTCTAGATTTAGGACTGTGCCAAAAATTGACAAAAATAAGGTTTACAATATATTTTGTTACCAAAAAAATAAAAATAATGCAACATGGAATTTTGGGCCAATTTTGGGAAGTATTGGGCCAATCTTTATCATGGAAGGCAAATAAAGTGGAGCCGTCTGTTAGCTTGGAAAGATCTGATCTGTAATATACGAGATCTTTCTTTGTTATACCAATGGGATTTCAAATTTTATTAAAAAAAACTTCTTATTTAAAGCCAAATTTTTCAAGGGTAACTATATTGGTGTCCAAAAAAAGTATATTATTTAACCCCTTACCTTATCCGAAATTACATTCTTTTCCATTTTACATTCTTACCCTCTCTGCACCCAAATAATGAAGAAAAATGTTTATCAATTTATTGGCACCAAAATGGCATTAAGTAATTCAACTCATCATGCAAAAAAAAAAATAATAATTAAAAATTCTAAGGTTATGGCCTTTAGAATCACTGTGTCAGGCGGAGTCCGGTAGAGTAGTAAGTATAGGGCTCTCAATTTTTTTGCAGACTGTATTGAGATTGAAAATTAAACTCGAGAGTTTTGTTTTAAAGGGGTACTCGGCCTTTAGACATCTTATCCCCTATGCAAAGGATAGGGGATAAGATGTCTGATGGTGAGGGGGTCCGGCCACTGGGATCTCCGGGCTGGCACCCCGATGTTCTGAACATTTATGTTTAGAAGGCCAGCTTGTGGCTTTCGTTTTGTGATGTCATGCCACGCCCCCCTCCATTCATGTCAATGGGGGCGTGACAGGTGTGGAGCAGAAGTACACTGACGTCACGCCCCCTCCCATAGAAATGAATGGAAGGGGCGTGACAGGTGTGGAGCAGAAGTACACTGACGTCACGCCCCCTCCCATAGAAATGAATGGAAGGGGCGTGACGGCTGTGGTCACCTGTCATCCGGCACTTAGCAGGGTTCTCTCTGTGCAGCGGAATCCTGGGGTGCCGCGCAGGAGATCACGGGGAGTCCCATCGGCCGAACCCCCCCCCCCCCCCCCCCCCCGCTATCAGATATCTTATCCCCGATCCTTTAGATAGGGGATAAGATGTCCAGGGGGCAGAGTACCCCTTTAAATGTTAAGCTGCTATTCTTCTCTACAGTTAAACTTAACATAAATAATCACTGTCTACTACAGTAGGGCAAGATGTCAAATTTTTTTTAATTATTATTATATTTTTTTTTAATTAAACATGACAAAGACTCCGCTGTATTTGCTATTAGCCCAAGAAGAAAAGAAAAAATGGATTACCTCTTGTGTAACATTCCTATGTCCACATCTCGGAAAGGTCACATGCCCCTGTCAGTCACCAGCCTGCCCCATCCCCACCCATTGTCACCCACTCTGCCCCAATGACTGTGTCCTGCACATGATACAGAGCAACGAGGGAGCCTGCAATAAAGTGTATGCGTGCGTCGTTGCGTGAGTGCGTGTAAATGTGCACGCGTGTGCATGTGACTAGCTGCCTGTGTGTGCATGCACAGATATATAAATAGGCAAATAATTGTGTGTGTGTGTATATATATATATATATATATATATATATATATATATATACACACACACACACATACATATATATATATATAAATATAATTTTATATGGAGAAAAAAAACTGCGAAAAAGAATGCAGGGTGTCTATGAGAGCAAATATATGTGGACAAAAAAAAACCTATTTTCTGTTCTTTTATTTCATAGTTTATGCCGTACGAACTGTTGTCAGTGATTTACTGGTGAAGAGATGTGTTATCACCCAATTTACTGTTGAATGTTCCACTTTTAACACAATGCTGTGCATAACAGGACACCTGCACATGTATATTTTACTATGTATTACTGGGCACCCGTTGTCTCCGTAAGTTTGGGGGGGGGGGGGGGGGCATTTGTTGACTGATCCAAAATGCTTGAACATTTCTGCAAGGATAAAGAAGAGGGAGAAAGAAAAGAAAATGACTGTTTTCTGGTGTCGCCTTCATCAAGGTGCCACCCTAGGCAATGGACCTTCAATGCCTAGTGATACAATGGCCCTGAAGACCTGCGTATGTTACCTAGGTATTACTAAAACCCCCATAATGTTAAAGAGGCACTGTCATTATGAAACACTTTTAATATTTTCTAATACTACTGATGACTTTTTTTAAATATACATTTATTTAAAAAAAAAATGTTAATCTTAATACAAAATCAAAAATGAAAATAGCCGCCACTAGGGGTCATCTGTCTTTATGCAGACAGACTGCTCTGTATTTTGCAGCATACTGGATACTGGCCGTAAAGTGTGTTGGTATCCAGTATAGGAGATCACCATTGCACCACTACAGCCTTCAGCTGTTCCTAAACTACAACTCCCATAATGGGAATTGCAGTTTTACGACAGCTGGGGGTACCATCTTTGTAAAACTCTGTTAGAGCCGTGTATTCTCCAGCTGTGTTGCCTCCAGCTCTTGCAAAACTACAGACAAAGGATGTGTGGGCATGCTGGGAGTTTTAGCTGTAGTTTTGCAACAGATAAAGGCAACACTGCTCGAACACAGTGCTTTACAAACACTGCAGTTCCAGCTGTTTCAAAACTACAACTCCCAGCATGCTTGAACAGCCAAAGCTTTCTGACTCATGAATGACAGAGAAGCTGATCAGACATTCAGGAGTCTGTGAAAGCTGAATGACACACATAGTGACAGCTATGTTGATTAGCATCCAGCTTTACTAGCAACAGATAGAAAATGTATGCATAAAAACTACTGTGCAGTGATTTGTAGATTGCCAGGCTGCTCCCAGAATCAGAGCAGATGAGTCATCACAGTGAGGGAGAGAGATGGACACGCCCCTCCACAAGGCAAGAACACAAAGCAAGTAAGCAACATATAAATGCTATTTGTTTGGGATATATAGGTCCTAGACAGATAAAAATTACATGTACATGATCAGGATTAAGTACTGAATAAAATATCACTTTTTATTATTATTATTATTATTATTATTATTATTTTTTTTTGCACTATGACAGGAACGCTTTAAGTCATTGAAGATTTGCTTTAAGGCCTACAAACAAAGCGTAGTAAACATTTTAGAAGTTATTGGTCCCCCACCCCCGGTTATTATCATTTTGGATCAGTTCCCCAAATGGCCTCCTCCATTCTATCTAGTCAGTGGGTGCCCTAAAAATAATGCAGAACTTTGAACATAAGGATTTCCTGGCAATTTTTAAGTAAGTGACCTGGTTTGTTGAGTTGAACAGGATTCGATCCATATTTGATATGCTGCTACATTATATATAAATATATATATATATATATATATATATATATATATATAAAACAAGTGTACTTTGATATAAATAGAACTATTTCTGTATATACAGTATGTAAACATATCTGTTAGAAATACTAACACGAGGCAGACGTTTTATAGGAGGATTCACAGCGAGGTTTTGCGACTAGAGATAAAGATGGGATTAAAAAAATTAATAAATAAAGTTCGGTCTTTTTTTTGGAAACTGTTGTTTTGCTTTATTGTTATATTAAATGGAAATACAAGCAACATACACCATGATATCCTTGTCTTCCTTGATCCTGTTCTGCCCCAAATCACATTCTGTCATAAGATGCCTCCATATTGTGTTCTTCCTCTTCCCCTCTCCTCCAGTGCTAGAGCATGTGAAACGATAAGTTTGGGGGAAAAAAGGGGCGGGGCTTTGCTTTAAAGGGGTACTCCACCCCTAGACATCTTATCCCCTATCCAAAGGATAGGGGATAAGATGTCTGATCGCGGGGGTCCCGCCGCTGGGGACCCCCGCAATATAGCATGCGGCACCCACCTGTACCTGCTTCTGGAAGCGCTGGAGGTTCTGGCTCCCAACCACTGTGTGGCGTCACGCCCCGCCCCCTCACTGCAAGTCTATGGGAGGGGTCTATGGGAAGTGTCTTATAATTACATAAGGAACAATATATGAAAAGTTTAGTTTGGGGACAGGTACTCTTGAATGGAATTTGTTAGGAATTGCGAAATTTCCGCCGTGTGGACATAACCTAAGACTGGATTGAAATTTGAAGACCCTTTTAGATAAAGTTTCTAGATTTATTAAATTGGGCAAATTCATCAAGATCTGTGCTGAGGAAAAAGTTGCCCAGTTGCCTATAGCTACCAATCAGATTGCTTCTTTTATTTTTCAAAGACCTTTTCAAAAATGAAAGAAGCGATCTGATTGGTTGCTATGGACAACTGGTCGACTTTTCCTCAGCACAGATTTTGATGAATCTCCCCTAGTTACTGTTCTTTTAAATACACTTAAAAGACACCGAGAAGTAAAAGTTGCGGAATTATGGAAGTCACAGGATGGATAAATATGTAAATTATATGCAAATGATGATTAACAAAAAAGTTGTTCAGAAAGCAGAATATTCAAAACATCCCCATTAGTAACAGGTGTCTAAGGCAGTGTTTCCCAACCAGGGTGCCTTTAGCTGTTGCAAAACTACAATTCCCAGCATTCTGGGAGTTGTAGTTTTGCAACAGCTGGAGGCACCCTGGTTGGGAAACACGAATAGACTGCCTTCCTCTCCGAAAATCAGTTCAGATTTGTTCTGGTCCACTTAGGGTTTGGTTTCAGCTCAGTCAGGGATCAGATTACAAGCAATACAAGTCTATGGGGAAAGGATGAGGGAAATAGAGGGGATATGCCTGGAAACACACACAAGCTGCAAAGAGGGAAGAGATCTCACTCACTTTAAGTACACTTTAGATTGCTTACTGCTGCTTTATCATGTCGTCTCTGCTGCTGCTGTTTAGACTCTGCTCAGAAACATAGAAGTCTGTGGTCTTTTTAGTATGCCAAATATGTCTGACCATATTGTCTCCCTTCAGGTTTTTTTTAGGGGGGCAATAAAGTTCAATATCTGGCATCACTGGAGCATGCTGGGATTTTGTTAATACAGTTTGCTCATGAAGATAGATTAATCTTTACTGAAAATATCCCATAAAAATCATGTAAAAAACATGTACAGAGAGGTAAACTGGTAAATTGGAAAGAGAGGAGCTAGCATAAATGATACATGGGCATATAGGAATTTAATAAGGTAATGGAGGGTAAATATACTACATGATCACAATCACTACCAATGGTGAGCAAAAAGTAAATCAAATGATGTCATACATAGAGCATGGTAGTGAAAGAAATATAGCATGAAAATATAGCAGTTAATACTCAATGACATAGAAGACATTACCAAACACTATAGTCATGCACCCAGCCTGGACTTCTCTCACAACCTCCCCTTGGGGAGTCCAGGCAGGGTGCATGACTATAGTGTTTGGTAATGCCTTTTATGTCATTGAGTATTAACTGCTATATTTTGTATATATATATATATATATATATATATATATATATATATATATATATATATATATAAATATGTATCGGTGCTCCAATAATAAAAACTACAAAATAGTGATAGAAGCTCACTTACTAAAATCCTGATGGGGAGTGTACTCGGAATCTCTACCCATCGAAAGGATAGGGGATAAGATGTCTGATCGCGCTCTCCCTGCAGCAGCCCGCATTCTATGCGTAGCTGCGTCTGAAGTTTGGGAAATCTCCAAGCCTCCGAGACGGGGACGTAACACCACGCCCCCTCCATTCATGTCTATGGGAGGGGGCATTGAGGCCGTTACGCCCTCTCCCTTAGAAATGAATGGAGGGGGCGTGGCGTGATGTCACGTCCCCGTCTCGGAAGTCCGGAGGTTTCCGGAACTTCAGACGCAGCTATGTATAGAATGCGGGCGGCTGCAGGGAGATCAGCGTGCCCCCCGCGATCAGACTTCTTATCCCCTATCCTTTTGATAGGGGATGAGATGTTTTTGCCCAGAATACCCCTTTAAAGATCCCGCAAAGCTGTAAGTCCGTGTCATAATAAGGCCTGCCGACAAAGGGGGCAGTATAGTAATACAGAACACCAAGGATTACCATGAAGAATCAATGCGTTTGCTGCAGGATGGAAAAACATATCAGAAACTCCCGGGTGACCCTACGGCCCCCTTTAAGAAGCAACTTATGGATTTGATCCAAGTGGGGACAAACAAAGACATTCCTAATAAAAAAGAAGTTGAATTCATCAACATTAAGAACAAGTCCACCACTAAACCACAGGGCGTCCTATTATACCAGGCATTAATTGTCTAACTTTGAATATGTCTAAGTATGTTGACACACAGCTACAGAAATATGTGGTGCAGTTCTTCAAGTATTGGAAGGGTTGACATGGCATCTGGAGTACATATTAGATACAGTGACCCCCCGACCTACGATGGCCCCGACATACGACCATTTCAACATACGATGGTCTCTCAGAGGCAGCATCAACATACGATGCTTTTGTATGTCGGGGCCATCGCATAAACGGCTATCCGGCAGCGCAGACTGCTTCAGCTGCCACCGGATAGCTGTTTACGGTGCCCCATGTGGTCCGCTGACGATCACTTACCTGTCCTCGGGGCTCCGGCGCATCCTCTCCGGGATCCCCTGCATCGTCGGCGTTCTCCATCGTCGTCATCACGTCGCCGTGCACGCTGTCCCGTCATCCAATAGGAGCGGCGTGCGTAACGACGGAGAGCGAGGATGCCGGGGAAGCAGAGGTCTTGTCAGAGTGGCGGGGACACCCCGGGGACGCGGTGACAGCGATGGAAGGCGACATCCAGGGCAGCGGTGACGAGCGGTGACGGTCTGGAGCAGCGGGGACACGTGAGTATAACCTCCAATACCAGTGGTCTTCAACCTGCGGACCTCCAGATGTTGCAAAACTACAACTCCCAGGATGCCCGGACAGCCAACGGCTGTCCGGGCATGCTGGGTGTTGTAGTTTTGCAACATCTGGAGGTCCGCAGGTTGTAGACCACTGTCCTATACTTTACATTGCACGGATCCCTCAACATATGATGGTTTCAACAAACGATGGTCCATTTGGAACGGATTACCATCGTATGTTGAGGGACCACTGTACATTGGATGTCACGTCTTTATATACGATAATAGAGCACAAGACGGGAAGAGAAGCAACGGAACATTTTATGAGGAAGGACAACACATTACCCCTTGCCCAAATTGATTTTATTGGGGAGTGCATATCTTTTATTTTAAATCCCAATTATTTTTTATGTGAAGGTGAATTTTTTCGGCAGATGTGGGGCACCGCTATGGGGAAGAAATTTGCGCCAGGTTATGCAAACCTATACATGGGTCATTGGGAGGAGTTGAATATCCTCCCTACCATGGGCCTGGCGTCAGACCTGGTCCTCTTGTGTCGCTTCATTGATGACATCATTTTTATTTGGAAGGGGTCTGAACATGGGTTGCTGTTGTTTTTAAATAATTTAAATAAAAATGATTTTTTTTCTCTCTTTTACACCTACCATTAGTCGAACAGAGATTAATTTTTTAGACCTCACCATTTTTATTTAGGATAATGGAATCCACACCAAAACCTACACAAAAATAACAGATAGCAACAGCTATATTCATCTTAATAGCTGTCACTTGCATGGCTTAATAATATCCACAGAAGCCAGGTTACCCGTCTTCATAGAAAATGTAGACAAAATGAGGAGTACAAAAAGGAAGCCATGGAACTACAAGAAAAATTCCTCGAGAAAGGATATAAGAGGAACGCTCTAGAGGACACAATCAAACAGGTCCAGAAAATTGATAGGGATTTACTACTGGCTGACAAGGACAAAACAGAGGATAAAAATAAACAAGATCAAATTATGGTTCCTATAATGACAGCGTACAACAGTCAAAGCTCTGCTTTTCGTAAAATTGTGCGTAAAAACTGGTAGATTTTGCGAGGAGATGGGGTAGTGGGCGAGACATTACCAAAGGCACCCATCTTCATTTTTCGGAAAACATCTAATATTGGCAACAGAATAGCACCCACTACAAAAAATCTCAAAGACCTTAATAGTTTGAATCAATCTACCATATTTTTCGCACTGTAAGACGCCCCTAGGTTTTAGAGGAGGAGAACAATAAAAAAAAATATTCTGACAGCAGCAGGGACCCCTTGTAGACAGCAGCAGGGACCCCCTGTAGACAGCAGCAGGGACCCCTTGTAGACAGCAGCAGGAAACCCCTTGTAGACAGCAGCAGGGACCCCCTGTTATTAGCAACAGGGACCCCCTGTAAATAGCAGCAGGGACCCCTTTAGACAGCAGCAGGGACCCCCTGTAGACAGCAGCAAGAACCTCCTGTAGACAGCAGCAGGGACCCCCTGTAGACAGCAGCAGGGACCCCTTGTAGACAGCAGCAGGGACCCCCTGTAGACAGCAGCAGGGACCCCTTGTAGACAGCAGCAGGGACCCCCTGTAGACAGCAGCAGGGACCCCTTGTAGACAGCAGCAGGAAACCCCTTGTAGACAGCAGCAGGGACCCCTTTAGACAGAAGCAGGGACCCCCTGTAGACAGCAGCAAGAACCTCCTGTAGACAGCAGCAGGGACCTCTTGTAGACAGCAGCAGGAACCTCCTGTAGACAGCAGCAGGGACCCCTTGTAGACAGCAGCAGGAACCCGCTGTAGACAGCAGCAGGAACCCCCTGTAGACAGCAGCAGGAACCCCCTTTAGACAGCAGCAGGGACTCCCTGTAGACAGCAGCAGGCCCCCTTTAGACAGCAGCAGGGACCCCCTGTAGACAGCAGCAGGCCCCCTTTAGACAGCAGCCCCCTCCTTGTAGACAGCTCACCTGCGGCTGTCCTCTGTCGTGTGCTGCCGCTCCACTGCCCCGTTCTCCAGTCCTCCCGTCCGCATCATGGCGTCCTATGGAGGAGCATGTGACATATACGTCACTCTGCTTCCTCCATAGCATTACGCTGGGCGCGGGGGAGGAGGTGGAGTGACGTGTGTGTCACATGCTCCTCCATAGAACAACAATGATGCGTGCAAATGGATTGTATCGGGACATCCCTATTTATTTTAAATTGAAGGGCACAAGGGGGGGGGGGCCATGGCCCCCACTGGCCCTCCTAGGGACAACACGTCTGCAGCCTTCCCTCCTCCATGCCGCAAGCCAGGATCTGCTCTCCGCTCCTGCACTTTGGCACACACATTCGCTCCATAAGACGCACAGACATTTCCTTCCCACTTATGGAGCGAAAAATACGGTATATTCTTCCAGAAACCGGGCTTTCATCCATTCCTATAAGGGATGTAAAATTACTAAGGAAAAAAAAAGCAATGTTGGATGTTGAAAGTAGAAACGGTTCATATAAAAAGACTATAAAAACTCACATAAACTGTAAAATAAAGGGGGTGACCTGTGGAATACAATGCCCATGTGGCAAAACTTATGTTGGAAGAATAAAACGCCTCCTCTCCACACGAATAGGGGAACATATCTATAATATAGAGAGGAGATTTGCAGGTCATCCATTATCAAAACATTATCTGGATTGCCATAATGCTTCCTTTGCCTATTCCAAATTTTTGGGAATGGAACATGTGAAAAAACATTGGAGGGGAGGCGACGAGCTGAAGGAAAATGCATTTTTAATTTAAATACTTTGATTCCATATGGACTCAATATTGATTTTGAATTATTTGCGCATATGTAAAGATGTTAAAGGGGTACTCCGGCGCTAAGACATCTTATCCCCTATCCAAAGGATAGGGGATAAGATGCCTGATCGCGGGGGTCCCGCCGCTGGGGACCCCCGTGATCTTGCACGCAGCACCCTGTTAAAATCAGCCCCCGGAGCATGTTCACTCCGGGTTTGATTACTGGCGATCACGGGGGCCGGAGCATTGTGGCGTCAAGCTCCCATAGGCTTATATTGAGGGGGCGGAGTGTGACGTCATACGGGGGCGGGCCGTGATGTCACAATGCCCCGGCCCCCCCGTGATTGCCAGTAATCAGACCCGGAGCGAACATGCTCCGGGGACTGATACTAACGGGGTGCAGCGTGGAAGATCATGGGGTCCCCAGCGGCGGGACCCCCGCGATCAGGCATCTTATCCCCTATCCTTTGGATAGGGGATAAGATGTCTTAGCGCCGGAGTACCCCTTTAAACCTAATTCTTTTGCAAATCAGCCTTTGTATTCATATTTCCTGAAGAATTTATTGGGCCAGGTTCATATTGTGCGTTTTAGATGTGTTTTCTGAATGTTTGCTATACAAGGACTTTTGGTATTCCTAATATACAGGATGTATGAGCAGGAGGCAACCATTGAATGGTGGTAGTAATACTCTCAATAAGTCTCAGTGAGGGTGTGGAATATGGTACTGCTATAAATCACTGTGACGTAAGAGGATAATCCATCTCTGATGAAGGAAAGCGGTACTTTCCGAAACGCGTTAGTTGCATTTTGGCCTCGTGCTCTCCCTGTAGTAGTGACGTCACTCACAGCGCTAGGTCACAGCGCTCCGTAATCCACTAACAGTACAGCAAGCCAGCGAGACACCACTGGCCGGGGCAGATCTCCCGGCTAATGGGCTGACTGGAACCACGGACTCCTGAAAACTACTCCAAGCACAAAAAGCTCCATACTATCAAGGACACGGACTTACAGCTTTAAGTGGAGACAAGAACTTACCTCTGGGCAGAGATTCCGAGTACACTCCCCATCAGGATTTTAGTAAGTGAGCTTCTATCACTATTTTGTAGTTTTTATTATTAGAGCACAGATACATATTTATATATATTTTGTATATACAGCTCCATTGTTGGTGGTTTTAGAGATCCACCTGTAGAGATCCACCTGTAGAGATCCACCTGTAGTATCTAGGCAGCTTGTACAGGATCTATTCAGCGCTGGTGTTATCTTTCCATTTTGTTATATACTGCTATATTTTAATGCTATATTTCTTTCACTACCATGCTCTATGTATGACATCATTTGATTTCCTTTTTGCTCACTATTGGTAGTGATTGTGATCATGTAGTATATTTACCCTCCATTACTTTATTAAATTCCTATATGCCCATGTATCATTTATGCTAGCTCCTCTCTTTCCAATTTCTTCACCTGTGCTACCAGGTTACCTCTTTGTACATGTTTTTAACATGATTTTTATGTGGAATTTGCAATAAAGATTAATATGTGTTAAATACATACCTTGGTCTTTGGTGTTTGATATTACTATGTGTAAATGACCACTGGTATGGTCGCTCTCGGACGGCTGCGGTAGTTTGGTTATCATGAAGATAGATATCACTCATCACCCAGCCACACAATATCCTGTCCTGTAATACCGCCACACAGTATCCTGTCCTGTTATGCCACCACACAGTATCCTGCCCTGTAATACCGCCACACAGTCTCCTGTCCTGTAATACCGCCACACAGTATCCTGCCCTGTAATGCCACCACACAGTATCCTGCCCTGTAATACCGCCACACAGTATCCTGCCCTGTAATGCCACCACACAGTATCCTGTCCTGTAATACCGCCACACAATATCCTGTCCTGTAATACCGCCACACAGTATCCTGCCCTGTAATACCGCCACACAGTCTCCTGTCCTGTAATACCGCCACACAGTATCCTGCCCTGTAACACCGCCACACAGTATCCTGCCCTGTAATGCCACCACACAGTATGCTGCCCTGTAATACCGCCACACAGTATCCTGCCCTGTAATGCCACCACACAGTCTCCTGTCCTGTAATACCGCCACACAGTATCCTGTCCTGTAATACTGCCACACAGTATCCTGTCCTGTAATACCGCCACACAGTATCCTGTCCTGTAATACCGCCACACAGTATCTTGTTCTGTAATACCGCCAGACAGTATCCTGTCCTGTAGTGTCACCACATAATATCCTGCCCTGGAATGCTGGAATGCCACCACACAGTATCCTGCCCTGTAATGCCACCACACAGTATCCTGCCCTGTAATACCGCCACACAGTATCCTGCCCTGTAATGCCACCACACAGTCTCCTGTCCTGTAATACCGCCACACAGTATCCTGTCCTGTAATACCGCCACACAGTATCTTGTCCTGTAATACCGCCAGACAGTATCCTGTCCTGTAATGCCACCACACAATATCCTGCCCTGTAATGCCACCACGCAGTATCCTGCCCTGTAATGCCACCACACAATATCCTGCCCTGTAATGTCACCACACAATATCCTGCCCTGTAATGTCACCACACAGTATCCTGTCCTGTAATGTCACCACACAGTATCCTGCCCTGTAATACCGCCACACAATATCCTGCCCTGTAATGCCACCACACAGTATCCTGCCCTGTAATGCCACCACACAGTATCCTGCCCTGGAATGCCACCACACAATATCCTGCCCTGTAATGCCACCACGCAGTATCCTGCCCTGTAATGCCACCACACAGTATCCTGCCCTGTAATGTCACCACACAGTATCCTGTCCTGTAATGTCACCACACAGTATCCTGTCCTGTAATGTCACCACACAGTATCCTGCTCTGTAATACCGCCACACAATATCCTGCCCTGTAATGCCACCACACAGTATCCTGTCCTGTAATGTCACCACACAGTATCCTGCCCTGTAATGTCACCACACAGTATCCTGTCCTGTAATGTCACCACACAGTATCCTGTCCTGTAATGTCACCACACAGTATCCTGCTCTGTAATACCGCCACACAATATCCTGCCCTGTAATGCCACCACACAGTATCCTGTCCTGTAATGTCACCACACAGTATCCTGTCCTGTAATGTCACCACATAATATCCTGCCCTGTAATGTCACCACACAGTATCCTGTCCTGTAATGTCACCACATAATATCCTGCCCTGTAATGTCACCACACAGTATCCTGCCCTGTAATGCCACCACACAGTATCCTGCCCTGTAATGTCACCACATAATATCCTGCTCTGTAATGTCACCACACAGTATCCTGTCCTGTAATGTCACCACACAGTATCCTGTCCTGTAATGTCACCACATAGTGTCCTGCCCTGTAATGTCACCACACAGTATCCTGCCCTGTAATGTCACCACACAGTATCCTGCCCTGTAATGTCACCACACAGTATCCTGCCCTGTAATGCCACCACACAGTATCCTGCCCTTTAATGTCACCACATAATATCCTGCTCTGTAATGTCACCACACAGTATCCTGTCCTGTAATGTCACCACACAGTATCCTGCCCTGTAATGTCACCACACAGTATCCTGCCCTGTAATGCCACCACATAATAACCTGCTCTGTAATGTCACCACACAGTATCCTGTCCTGTAATGCCACCACATAATATCCTGCCCTGTAATGTCACCACACAGTATCCTGCCCTGTAATGTCACCACACAGTATCCTGTCCTGTAATGTCACCACACAGTATCCTGCCCTGTAGTGTCACCACACAGTATCCTGCCCTGTAATGTCACCACACAGTATCCTGTCCTGTAATGTCACCACACAGTATCCTGCCCTGTAATGTCACCACACAGTATCCTGCCCTGTAATGTCACCACACAGTATCCTGCCCTGTAATGTCACCACACAGTATCCTGTCCTGTAATGTCACCACATAATATCGTGCTCTGTAATGTCACCACACAGTATCCTGCCCTGTAATGCCACCACACAGTATCCTGTCCTGTAATGCCACCACACAGTATCCTGTCCTGTAATGTCACCACACAATATCCTGCCCTGTAATGTCACCACACAATATCCTGCCCTGTAATGCCACCACACAATATCCTGCCCTGTAATGTCACCACACAATATCCTGTCCTGTAATGCCACCACACAGTATCCTGCCCTGTAATGTCACCACATAGTATCCTGCCCTGTAATGTCACCACACAGTATCCTGCCCTGTAATGTCACCACACAATATCCTGCCCTGTAATGTCACCACACAATATCCTGCCCTGTAATACCACCACACAATATCCTGCCCTGTAATGTCACCACACAATATCCTGTCCTGTAATGCCACCACACAGTATCCTGCCCTGTAATGTCACCACACAATATCCTGCCCTGTAATGTCACCACACAATATCCTGCCCTGTAATGTCACCACACAATATCCTGCCCTGTAATGTCACCACACAATATCCTGCCCTGTAATGTCACCACACAGTATCCTGCCCTGTAATGTCACCACACAATATCCTGTCCTGTAATGTCACCACACAATATCCTGCCCTGTAATGTCACCACACAGTATCCTGCCCTGTACTGTCACCACACAATATCCTGTCCTGTAATGTCACCACATAATATCCTGTCCTGTAATGTCACCACACAGTATCCTGCCCTGTAATGTCACCACACAGTATCCTGCCCTGTAATGTCACCACATAATATCCTGCCCTGTAATGTCACCACACGATATCCTGTCCTGTAATGTCACCACACAGTATCCTGTCCTGTAATGTCACCACACAGTGTCCTGTCCTGTAATGTCACCGCACAATATCCTGCCCTGTAATGCCACCGCACAATATCCTGTCCTGTAATGTCACCACACAGTATCCTGCCCTGTAATGTCACCACACAGTATCCTGCCCTGTAATGTCACCACATAATATCCTGCCCTGTAATGCCACCACACAATATCCTGCCCTGTAGTGTCACCACACAGTATCCTGTCCTGTAATGTCACCACACAATATCCTGCCCTGTAATGTCACCACATAATATCCTGCCCTGTAGTGCCACCACACAGTATCCTGCCCTGTAATGCCACCACACAGTATCCTGCCCTGTAATGTCACCACACAGTATCCTGCCCTGTAATGTCACCACACAGTATCCTGCCCTGTAATGTCACCACACAGTATCCCGCCCTGTAGTGTCACCACACAGTATCCTGCCCTGTAGTGACACCACACAGTATCCTGCCCTGTAGTGCCACCACGCAGTATCCTGCCCTGTAGTGTCACCACACAGTATCCCGCCCTGTAGTGTCACCACACAGTATCCTGTCCTGTAGTGTCACCACACAATGTCCTGCCCTGTAGTGCCACCACACAGTATCCTGCCCTGTAATGTCACCACACAGTATCCTGTCCTGTAGTGTCACCACACAGTATCCTGCCCTGTAATGTCACCACACAGTATCCTGCCCTGTAATGTCACCACACAGTATCCTGCCCTGTAGTGTCACCACACAGTATCCTGCCCTGTAGTGCCACCACACAGTATCCTGTCCTGTAATGTCACCACACAGTATCCTGCCCTGTAATGTCACCACACAGTATCCTGCCCTGTAGTGTCACCACACAGTATCCTGCCCTGTAGTGCCACCACACAGTATCCTGCCCTGTAATGTCACCACACAGTATCCTGTCCTGTAATGTCACCACACAGTATTCTGCCCTGTAATGTCACCACACAGTATCCTGCCCTGTAATGTCACCACACAGTATCCTGCCCTGTAATGTCACCACACAGTATCCTGCCCTGTAATGTCACCACACAGTATCCTGCCCTGTAGTGTCACCACACAGTATCCTGCCCTGTAGTGCCACCACACAGTATCCTGCCCTGTAATGTCACCACACAGTATCCTGCCCTGTAATGTCACCACACAGTATCCTGCCCTGTAATGTCACCACACAGTATCCTGCCCTGTAATGTCACCACACAGTATCCTGCCCTGTAATGTCACCACACAGTGTCCTGCCCTGTAATTTCACCACACAATATCCTGCCCTGTAATGCCACCACACAGTATCCTGTCCTGTAATGTCACCACATAATATCCTGCCCTGTAATGCCACCACACAGTATCCTGTCCTGTAATGTCACCACACAGTGTCCTGCCCTGTAATTTCACCACACAATATCCTGTCCTGTAATGCCACCACACAGTGTCCTGTCCTGTAATGTCACTACACAATATCCTGCCCTGTAATGTCACCACACAGTGTCCTGCCCTGTAATTTCACCACACAGTATCCTGTCCTGTAGTGTCACCACACAGTATCCTGCCCTGTAATGTCACCACACAGTATCCTGCCCTGTAATTTCACCACACAGTATCCTGCCCTGTAATGTCACCACACAGTATCCTGTCCTGTAATGCCACCACACAGTATCCTGCCCTGTAATGTCACCACACAGTATCCTGCCCTGGAATGCCACCACACAATATCCTGCCCTGTAATGTCACCACACAGTATCCTGCCCTGTAATGTCACCACACAGTATCCTGTCCTGTAATGTCACCACACAGTATCCTGTCCTGTAATGTCACCACACAATATCCTGCCCTGTAATGTCACCACACAGTATCCTGCCCTGTAATGTCACCACACAGTATCCTGCCCTGTAATGTCACCACACAGTGTCCTGTCCTGTAATGCCACCACACAGTTTCCTGTCCTGTAATGCCACCACACAATATCCTGTCCTGTAATGCCACCACACAGTATCCTGCCCTGTAATGTCACCACACAGTATCCTGTCCTGTAATGTCACCACACAGTATCCTGCCCTGTAATGTCACCACACAGTATCCTGCCCTTTAGTGCCACCACACAGTATCCTGTCCTGTAATGTCACCACACAGTATCCTGCCCTGTAATGTCACCACACAGTATCCTGCCCTTTAGTGCCACCACACAGTATCCTGCCCTGTAATGTCACCACACAGTATCCTGCCCTGTAGTGTCACCACATAATATCCTGCCCTGTGATGTCACCACACAGTATCCTGCCCTGTAATGTCACCACACAGTATCCTGCCCTGTAATGCCACCACACAGTATCCTGCCCTGTAATGCCACCACACAGTATCCTGCCATGTAATGCCACCACACAGTATCCTGCCCTGTAATGCCACCACACAGTATCCTGTCCTGTAATGCCACCACACAGTATCCTGCTCTGTAATGTCACCACACAGTGTCCTGCCCTGTAATGTCACCACACAGTATCCTGCCCTGTAATTTCACCACACAGTATCCTGCCCTGTAATGTCACCACACAGTGTCCTGTCCTGTAATGTCACCACACAGTATCCTGCCCTGTAATGTCACCACACAGTATCCTGTCCTGTAATGTCACCACACAGTATCCTGTCCTGTAATGTCACCACACAATATCCTGCCCTGTAATGTCACCACACAGTATCCTGCCCTGTAATGCCACCACACAGTTTCCTGTCCTGTAATGCCACCACACAATATCCTGTCCTGTAATGCCACCACACAGTATCCTGCCCTGTAATGTCACCACACAGTATCCTGTCCTGTAATGTCACCACACAGTATCCTGTCCTGTAATGTCACCACACAGTATCCCGCCCTGTAATGTCACCACACAATATCCTGCCCTGTAATGTCACCACACAGTATCCTGCCCTGTAATGTCACCACACAATATCCTGCCCTGTAATGTCACCACACAGTATCCTGCCCTGTAATGCCACCACACAGTATCCTGTCCTGTAATGCCACCACAACAATATCCTGTCCTGTAGTGTCATCACACAGTGTCCTGCCTTGTAGTTCCACCACAACAATATCCTGCCCTTTAGGGCCACCGCACAGTATCCTGCCCTGTAATGTCACCACACAGTATCCTGTCCTGTAATGCCACCACATAATATCCTGCCCTGTAATGCCACCACACAGTATCCTGTCCTGTAATGTCACCACACAGTATCCTGCCCTTTAGTGCCACCACACAGTATCCTGCCCTGTAATGCCACCACACAATATCCTGCCCTGTAATGCCACCACATAATATCCTGCCCTGTAATGTCACCACACAGTATCCTGCCCTGTAATGCCACCACACAATATCCTGCCCTGTAATGTCACCACACAATATCCTGCCCTGTAATGTCACCACACAATATCCTGCCCTGTAGTGTCACCACACAATATCCTGTCCTGTAATGTCACCACACAGTATCCTGCCCTGTAATGTCACCACACAGTATCCTGCCCTGTAGTGTCACCACACAGTATCCTGCCCTGTAGTGCCACCACACAGTATCCTGCCCTGTAATGTCACCACACAGTATCCTGCCCTGTAATGTCACCACACAGTATCCTGCCCTTTAGTGCCACCACACAGTATCCTGTCCTGTAATGTCACCACACAGTATCCTGCCCTGTAATGTCACCACACAGTATCCTGCCCTTTAGTGCCACCACACAGTATCCTGCCCTGTAATGTCACCACACAGTATCCTGCCCTGTAGTGTGACCACATAATATCCTGCCCTGTAATGTCACCACACAGTATCCTGCCCTGTAATGTCACCACACAGTATCCTGCCCTGTAATGCCACCACACAGTATCCTGCCCTGTAATGCCACCACACAGTATCCTGCCCTGTAATGCCACCACACAGTATCCTGTCCTGTAATGCCACCACACAGTATCCTGCTCTGTAATGTCACCACACAGTGTCCTGTCCTGTAATGTCACCACATAGTATCCTGCCCTGTAATGTCACCACACAGTATCCTGCCCTGTAATGTCACCACACAGTATCCTGCCCTGTAATTTCACCACACAGTATCCTGCCCTGTAATGCCACCACACAGTATCCTGTCCTGTAATGCCACCACACAGTATCCTGCTCTGTAATGTCACCACACAGTGTCCTGTCCTGTAATGTCACCACATAGTATCCTGCCCTGTAATGTCACCACACAGTGTCCTGTCCTGTAATGTCACCACACAGTATCCTGTCCTGTAATGTCACCACACAGTATCCTGCCCTGTAATGCCACCACACAGTTTCCTGTCCTGTAATGTCACCACACAGTATCCTGCCCTGTAATGCCACCACACAGTATCCTGTCCTGTAGTGCCACCACACAGTTTCCTGTCCTGTAATGCCACCACACAATATCCTGTCCTGTAATGCCACCACACAGTATCCTGTCCTGTAATGCCACCACACAGTATCCTGTCCTGTAATGTCACCACACAGTATCCTGCCCTGTAATGTCACCACACAGTATCCCGCCCTGTAATGTCACCACACAATATCCTGCCCTGTAATGTCACCACACAGTATCCTGTCCTGTAATGCCACCACAACAATATCCTGTCCTGTAGTGTCATCACACAGTGTCCTGCCTTGTAGTTCCACCACAACAATATCCTGCCCTTTAGGGCCACCGCACAGTATCCTGCCCTGTAATGTCACCACACAGTATCCTGTCCTGTAATGCCACCACATAATATCCTGCCCTGTAATGCCACCACACAGTATCCTGTCCTGTAATGTCACCACACAGTATCCTGCCCTTTAGTGCCACCACACAGTATCCTGCCCTGTAATGCCACCACACAATATCCTGCCCTGTAATGTCACCACACAGTATCCTGCCCTGTAATGTCACCACACAGTATCCTGTTCTGTAATGTCACCACACAGTGTCCTGCCCTGTAGTGTCACCACACAGTATTCTGCCCTGTAATGTAACCACACAGTATCCTGCCCTGTAATGTCACCACACAGTATCCTGCCCTGTAATGTCACCACACAGTATCCTGCCCTGTAGTGTCACCACACAGTATCCTGTCCTGTAATGTCACCACACAGTATCCTGCCCTGTAATGTCACCACACAGTATCCTGCCCTGTAATACCGCCACACAGTATCCTGTCCTGTAGTGTCACCACACAGTATCCTGCCCTGTAATGTCACCACACAGTATCCTGCCCTTTAGTGCCACCACACAGTATCCTGTCCTGTAATGTCACCACACAGTATCCTGCCCTGTAATGTCACCACACAGTATCCTGCCCTTTAGTGCCACCACACAGTATCCTGCCCTGTAATGTCACCACACAGTATCCTGCCCTGTAGTGTCACCACATAATATCCTGCCCTGTAATGTCACCACACAGTATCCTGCCCTGTAATGCCACCACACAGTATCCTGCCCTGTAATGCCACCACACAGTATCCTGCCCTGTAATGCCACCACACAGTATCCTGCCCTGTAATGCCACCACACAGTATCCTGTCCTGTAATGCCACCACACAGTATCCTGCCCTGTAATGTCACCACACAGTGTCCTGCCCTGTAATGTCACCACACAGTGTCCTGCCCTGTAATGTCACCACACAGTATCCTGCCCTGTAATTTCACCACACAGTATCCTGCCCTGGAATGTCACCACACAGTATCCTGCCCTGTAATGTCACCACACAGTATCCTGTCCTGTAATGCCACCACACAGTATCCTGTCCTGTAATGCCACCACACAGTATCCTGCCCTGTAGTGCCACCACATAATATCCTGTCCTGTAATGTCACCACACAGTATCCTGCCCTGTAATGTCACCACACAGTATCCTGTCCTGTAATGCCACCACACAATATCCTGCCCTGTAATGTCACCACACAGTATCCTGCCCTGTAATGTCACCACACAGTATCCTGCCCTGTAATGTCACCACACAGTATCCTGTCCTGTAATGCCACCACACAGTTTCCTGTCCTGTAATGCCACCACACAATATCCTGCCCTGTAATGTCACCACACAGTATCCTGCCCTGTAATGTCACCACACAGTGTCCTGTCCTGTAGTGTCACCACACAGTATCCTGCCCTGTAATGTCACCACACAGTGTCCTGCCCTGTAATGTCACCACACAGTGTCCTGCCCTGTAATGTCACCACACAGTATCCTGCCCTGTAATGTCACCACACAGTATCCTGTCCTGTAATGTCACCACACAGTATCCTGTCCTGTAATGCCACCACACAATATCCTGCCCTGTAATGCCACCACACAATATCCTGTCCTGTAATGTCACCACACAGTATCCTGCCCTGTAATGTCACCACACAGTGTCCTGTCCTGTAGTGTCACCACACAGTATCCTGCCCTGTAATGTCACCACACAGTGTCCTGCCCTGTAATGTCACCACACAGTGTCCTGCCCTGTAATGTCACCACACAGTATCCTGCCCTGTAATTTCACCACACAGTATCCTGCCCTGTAATGTCACCACACAGTATCCTGCCCTGTAGTGTCACCACACAGTATCCTGTCCTGTAATGTCACCACACAATATCCTGTCCTGTAATGCCACCACACAGTATCCTGCCCTGTAATGTCACCACACAGTATCCTGTCCTGTAATGTCACCACACAGTATCCTGCCATGTAATTTCACCACACAGTATCCTGCCCTGTAATGTCACCACACAGTATCCTGTCCTGTAATGTCACCACACAGTATCCTGTCCTGTAATGTCACCACACAATATCCTGTCCTGTAATGTCACCACACAGTATCCTGTCCTGTAATGTCACCACACAATATCCTGCCCTGTAATGTCACCACACAGTATCCTGTCCTGTAGTGTCACCACACAGTATCCTGTCCTGTAATGTCACCACACAGTGTCCTGTCCTGTAATGTCACCACACAATATCCTGTCCTGTAATGTCACCACACAGTATCCTGTCCTGTAATGTCACCACACAATATCCTGTCCTGTAATGTCACCACACAGTATCCTGTCCTGTAATGTCACCACACAATATCCTGTCCTGTAATGCCACCACAACAATATCCTGTCCTGTAGTGCCACCACACAGTATCCTGCCCTGTAATGTCACCACACAGTATCCTGTCCTGTAATGTCACCACACAGTATCCTGCCCTGTAATGTCACCACACAGTATCCTGCCCTGTAATGTCACCACATAATATCCTGCCCTGTAATGCCACCACACAGTATCCTGTCCTGTAATGCCACCACACAATATCCTGCCCTGTAATGTCACCACACAGTATCCTGCCCTGTAATGCCACCACACAATATCCTGCCCTGTAATGTCACCACACAGTATCCTGCCCTGTAATGTCACCACACAGTATCCCGCCCTGTAATGTCACCACACAATATCCTGCCCTGTAATGTCACCACACAATATCCTGCCCTGTAATGTCACCACACAGTATCCTGTCCTGTAGTGTCACCACACAGTATCCTGTCCTGTAATGTCACCACACAGTATCCTGCCCTGTAATGTCACCACACAGTATCCTGTCCTGTAATGTCACCACACAGTATCCTGTCCTGTAATGTCACCACACAGTATCCTGCCCTGTAATGTCACCACACAGTATCCTGCCCTGTAATGCCACCACACAGTACCCTGCCCTGTAATGCCACCACACAATATCCTGTCCTGTAATGTCACCACACAGTATCCTGCCCTGTAATGTCACCACACAGTATCCTGTCCTGTAGTGTCACCACACAGTATCCTGTCCTGTAATGTCACCACACAGTATCCTGCCCTGTAATGTCACCACACAGTATCCTGCCCTGTAATGTCACCACATAATATCCTGCCCTGTAATGCCACCACACAGTATCCTGTCCTGTAATGCCACCACACAATATCCTGCCCTGTAATGTCACCACACAGTATCCTGCCCTGTAATGCCACCACACAATATCCTGCCCTGTAATGTCACCACACAGTATCCTGCCCTGTAATGTCACCACACAGTATCCCGCCCTGTAATGTCACCACACAATATCCTGCCCTGTAATGTCACCACACAATATCCTGCCCTGTAATGTCACCACACAGTATCCTGTCCTGTAGTGTCACCACACAGTATCCTGTCCTGTAATGTCACCACACAGTATCCTGCCCTGTAATGTCACCACACAGTATCCTGTCCTGTAATGTCACCACACAGTATCCTGTCCTGTAATGTCACCACACAGTATCCTGCCCTGTAATGTCACCACACAGTATCCTGCCCTGTAATGCCACCACACAGTACCCTGCCCTGTAATGCCACCACACAATATCCTGTCCTGTAATGTCACCACACAGTATCCTGCCCTGTAATGTCACCACACAGTATCCTGTCCTGTAGTGTCACCACACAGTATCCTGTCCTGTAATGTCACCACACAGTGTCCTGTCCTGTAATGTCACCACACAATATCCTGTCCTGTAATGTCACCACACAGTATCCTGTCCTGTAATGTCACCACACAATATCCTGCCCTGTAATGTCACCACACAGTATCCTGCCCTGTAATGTCACCACACAGTATCCTGCCCTGTAATGCCACCACACAGTATCCTGTCCTGTAATGTCACCACACAGTATCCTGTCCTGTAATGTCACCACACAGTATCCTGTCCTGTAGTGTCACCACACAGTATCCTGTCCTGTAATGTCACCACACAGTGTCCTGTCCTGTAATGTCACCACACAGTATCCTGCCCTGTAATGTCACCACATAATATCCTGTCCTGTAGTGTCACCACACAGTATCCTGCCCTGTAGTGTCACCACACAGTATCCTGTCCTGTAATGTCACCACACAGTATCCTGTCCTGTAATGTCACCACACAGTATCCTGCCCTGTAGTGTCACCACATAATATCCTGTCCTGTAGTGTCACCACACAGTATCCTGCCCTGTAATGTCACCACACAGTATCCTGTCCTGTAATGTCACCACACAATATCCTGCCCTGTAATGCCACCACACAGTATCCTGCCCTGTAATGTCACCACACAGTATCCCGCCCTGTAATGCCACCACAACAATATCCTGCCCTGTAATGTCACCACACAGTATCCTGTCCTGTAATGTCACCACAACAATATCCTGCCCTTTAGTGCCACCACACAGTATCCTGCCCTGTAATGCCACCACACAGTATCCTGCCCTGTAATGTCACCACAACAATATCCTGCCCTGTAATGTCACCACACAGTATCCTGTCCTGTAATGTCACCACACAGTATCCTGCCCTGTAATGCCACCACACAGTATCCTGCCCTGTAATGCCACCACACAGTATCCTGTCCTGTAATGCCACCACACAGTATCCTGCCCTGTAATGCCACCACACAGTATCCTGTCCTGTAATGTCACCACACAATATCCCGCCCTGTAATGCCACCACACAGTATCCTGCCCTGTAATGTCACCACACAGTATCCTGCCCTGTAATGCCACCACACAGTATCCTGCCCTGTAATGCCACCACACAGTATCCTGCCCTGTAATGCCACCACACAGTATCCTGCCCTGTAATGCCACCACACAGTATCCTGCCCTGTAATGCCACCACACAGTATCCCGCCCTGTAGTGTCACCACACAATATCCTGCCCTGTAATGTCACCACACAATATCCTGCCCTGTAATGTCACCACACAGTATCCTGCCCTGTAATGTCACCACACAGTATCCTGCCCTGTAATGTCACCACACAGTATCCTGTCCTGTAATGTCACCACACAGTATCCTGTCCTGTAATGTCACCACACAATATCCTGCCCTGTAATGTCACCACACAATATCCTGCCCTGTAGTGCCACCACATAATATCCTGTCCTGTAATGTCACCACATAATATCCTGTCCTGTAATGTCACCACACAGTATCCTGCCCTGTAATGTCACCACATAATATCCTGTCCTGTAATGTCACCACACAATATCCTGCCCTGTAATGTCACCACACAGTATCCTGCCCTGTAATGTCACCACATAATATCCTGCCCTGTAATGTCACCACACAGTATCCTGCCCTGTAATGTCACCACATAATATCCTGTCCTGTAATGTCACCACACAATATCCTGTCCTGTAATGTCACCACATAATATCCTGTCCTGTAATGTCACCACACAGTATCCTGCCCTGTAATGCCACCACACAGTATCCCGCCCTGTAATGTCACCACACAATATCCTGTCCTGTAATGTCACCACACAGTATCCTGCCCTGTAATGTCACCACACAGTATCCTGCCCTGTAATGTCACCACACAGTATCCCGCCCTGTAATGTCACCACACAATATCCTGCCCTTTAGTGCCGCCACACAGTGGCCTGTCCTGTAGTGCCACCGAATGTCCTGTGTCCCGTCCTAATTTTGCTGTATATAAAAACATAGCTGAGGACTGTACACCATGGTATACACAATGTTAGTCAATGGATTTTCTTAAGACTATAAAATGTATATGTGAAACATAAACACACAGTGTGAACCCAGCCCAATATGAACAGCAGAACTGTAAATGTGAATTACTGGAAATAAAGGGTCCACATTACCATCTGCTGGTGAGAAGGGGAACTACAGTGAGTATTCAATAGAACTGGCAATTGTTCTGACACAAGACACTTCCCACAGCGCTGTACAAGTATTATAATCACTACTTTGTTTCAATTAGACTCCTGTAAAAGAAGAATTTATAACTATTTTTTGCTGTAGGATAACAGATGATGTATAACTTATACCAGCTGTGCATATATACAGTATATACCCAGGTTATACCAGCATGGTCCATATCACTATATACAGGAGATATATAACTTATACCAGCTGGGCATATATAATTATATACAGTATATACCCAGGTTATACCAGCATGGTCCATATCACTATATATAGGAGATATATAACTTATACCAGCTGTGCATATATACAGTATATACCCAGGTTATACCAGCATGGTCCAAATCACTATATATAGGAGATATATAACTTATACCAGCTGTGCATATATATAAAGTATATACCCAGGTTATACCAGCATGGTCCATATCACTATATACAGGAGATATATAACTTATACAAGCTGTACATATATAATTATATACAGTATATACCCAGGTTATACCAGCACGGTCCATATCACTATATACAGTAGATATATTACTTATACCAGCTGTACATATATATTATATACAGTATATACCCAGGTTATACCAGCACGGTACATATCACTATATACAAGAGATATATAACTTATACCAGCTGTACATATATAATTATATACAGTATATACCCAGGTTATAACAGCATGGTCCATATCACTATATACAAGAGATATATAACTTATACCAGCTGTACATATATAATTATATACAGTATATACCCAGGTTATACCAGCATGGTTCATATAACTATATACAGGAGATATATAACTTATACCAGCTGTACATATATAATTATATACAGTATATACCCAGGTTATACCAGCACGGTCCATATCACTATATACAGTAGATATATTACTTATACCAGCTGTACATATATATTATATACAGTATATACCCAGGTTATACCAGCACGGTCCATATCACTATATACAGGAGATATATAACTTATACCAGCTGTACATATATATTATATACAGTATATAGCCAGGTTATACCAGCATGGTCCATATCACTATATACAGGAGATATATAACTTATACCAGCTGTACATATATAATTGTATACAGTATATACCCAGGTTATACCAGCATGGTCCATATCACTATATACAGGAGATATATAACTTATACCAGCTGTACATATATAATTGTATACAGTATATACCCATGTTATACCAGCATGGTCCATATCACTATATACAGGAGATATATAACTTATACCAGCTGTACATATATAATTATATACAGTATATACCCAGGTTATACCAGCATGGTCCATATCACTATATACAGGATATATATATATATATATATATATATATATATATATATATATAACTTATACCAGCTGTACATATATAATTATATACGGTATATACCCAGGTTATACCAGCATGGTCCATATCACTATATACAGGAGATATATAACTTATACCAGCTGTACATATATAATTATATACAGTATATACCCAGGTTATACCAGCACGGTCCATATCACTATATACAGGAGATATATAACTTATACCAGCTGTACATATATATTATATACAGTATATACCCAGGTTATACCAGCACGGTCCATATCACTATATACAAGAGATATATAACTTATACCAGCTGTACATATATATTATATACAGTATATAGCCAGGTTATACCAGCATGGTCCATATCACTATATACAGGAGATATAAAACTTATACCAGCTGTACATATATAATTGTATACAGTATATACCCATGTTATACCAGCATGGTCCATATCACTATATACAGGAGATATATAACTTATACCAGCTGTACATATATAATTATATACAGTATATACCCAGGTTATACCAGCACGGTTCATATCACTTTATACAGTAGATATATAACTTATACCAGCTGTACATATATAATTATATACAGTATATACCCAGGTTATACCAGCATGGTCCATATCACTATATACAGGAGATATATAACTTATACCAGCTGTACATATATAATTATATACAGTATATACCAGCATGATCCATATCACTATATACAGGAGATATATAACATATACCAGCTGTACATATATAATTATATACAGTATATACCCAGGTTATACCAGCACGGTCCATATCACTATCTACAGGAGATATATAACTTATACCAGCTGTGCATATATAATTATATACAGTATATACCCAGGTTATACCAGCATGGTCCATATCTCTATATACAGGATATATATATATATATATATATATATATATATATATATAACTTATACCAGCTGTACATATATAATTATATACGGTATATGCCCAGGTTATACCAGCATGGTCCATATCACTATATACAGGAGATATATAACTTATACCAGCTGTACATATATAATTATATACAGTATATACCCAGGTTATACCAGCACGGTCCATATCACTATATACAGTAGATATATAACTTATACCAGCTGTACATATATAATTATATACAGTATATACCCAGGTTATACCAGCATGGTCCATATCACTATATACAGGAGATATATAACTTATACCAGCTGTACATATATAATTATATACAGTATATACCAGCATGGTCCATATCACTATATACAGGAGATATATAACTTATACCAGCTGTACATATATAATTATATACAGTGTATACCCAGGTTATACCAGCACGGTCCATATCACTATCTACAGGAGATATATAACTTATACCAGCTGTGCATATATAATTATATACAGTATATACCCAGGTTATACCAGCATGGTCCATATCTCTATATACAGGAGATATATATATATATATATATATATATATATAACTTATACCAGCTGTACATATATAATTATATACGGTATATACCCAGGTTATACCAGCATGGTCCATATCACTATATACAGGAGATATATAACTTATACCAGCTGTGCATATATAATTATATACAGTATATACCCAGGTTATACCAGCATGGTCCATATCACTATATACAGAAGATATATAACGTATACCAGCTGTACATATATATTATATACAGTATATAGCCAGGTTATACCAGCATGGTCCATATCACTATATACAGGAGATATATAACTTATACCAGCTGTACATATATATTACATACAGTATATACCAGGTTATACCAGCATGGTCCATATCACTATATACAGGAGATATATAACTTATACCAGCTGTACACATATATTATATACAGTATATAGCCAGGTTATACCAGCACGGTCCATATCACTATATACAAGAGATATATAACGTATACCAGCTGTACATATATATTATATACAGTATATACCCAGGTTATACCAGCATGGTCCATATCACTATATACAGGAGATATACAACTTATACCAGCTGTACATATATAATTATATACAGTGTATACCAAGGTTATACCAGCATGGTCCATATCACTATATACAGGAGATATATAACTTATACCAGCTGTACATATATAATTATATACAGTATATACCCAGGTTATACCAGCACGGTCCATATCACTATATACAAGGGAATGTATGACTAATTAACCTCTTCCACTTCCATAGACCATAGGGATGCTATTATTACTTTCTACTGTTCCCTATCCCTATTTTTTTTATTTATTGTGCTATACCATTAGGGATAGTATTAACCTCTTCACTGCCATAGATCATAGAGATGTTATTATTGCCTTCTTCCCTGTCCAAGACCACCAGGATTGCTATTATAATTTTCTTTACTGCCTATGAGACCATCGGGAATGCTATTATTAACCTTTTCATTGTACTAGAGGTATTATTAACCTCTTCATTGCCTTAGTGAATTTTAAGCAGGTCAAAACTACAAAGAATTACCTGCACCCCGCAGTTGGGCATTGCAAAGCATCAAGAGGAACTACACGTCTCAGGATACCCCATTGGGAGTTAATCTTTGGACTGTGAGAATGAAAACTTACTTAGAGTGTGAGAAGAAGAAGGTCAGGGACCCCTAAAATCCATACCAAACTAAAGTATGTATTTTCATCTGTCTACATATTCTATAAACTCTATCCATGCAAAAAAGTGAAAGGGTCTGAAGACTTTCTGAATACATTGTATCTGTAAATACTGGCTGGTGTATCTGTACATACTGGCTGGTCCACATTTAAGTGCACTACCCTATATAGCATTGAAGGTGCCTTTTACTTCAATGCTATATAGGGTAGTTACTTTACTTTACTTGTCCCCCCTTATTTCCTCATAGAATTGCAAGCTCTTAAGAGCAGGGCCCTCACTCCCATGATGTCCCCTCTAAGTCCTCATAGGAAACACCCAGTGTGGTCACTATTGGGTATCTTGACCCCATATAGCTCTTCATATCTCATCTTCCTATGTGTGAAGTGGAACTACAGTCTAGGATGGTTGGTACAAAAGACGGAAAAGGGGAGGGCCCACTGAACGGAGAATTCACATGTATGGAGTATGCGGTCAACCTCAGCGGCCAACGTGGGTGGTGACACCTGCGGGGTGCATATACTAAAGGTTAAGTATCGACAAATAACATAAAAAGAAATGTATGTGCACTCACCGCATGGTACTTGTCACTGCATTCCAAGGTACGGGTCATGGGTGGCTGGATCTTAGCGTGGACGCATGATGGTAGCACTCAGAGGCAACTCAGTCAGTTTCGCACGTGAGTACGTGCTTCTTCCGGCCTCCGAGGCCGGAAGAAGCACGCACTCACGTGCGAAACTGCCGGCGTTGCCTCTGAACGCTACCATCATGCGTCCACGCTGAGATCCAGCCACCGGACCTTGACCCGGACCTTGGAATGCAGTGACAAGTACCGTGCGGTGAGTGCACATACATTTCTTTTTATGTTACAGTCTAGGATGGTGCCAGTTGTGTTGTGGAAAACAGAGACATAAGTACAGCCATGTTTCAGGTCTTTATTTACTGTACAGTACATCTATACACAGCGGCATCATATGGTTGTATGGCCAGTTTGGTTGTCAAGTGGATTCGCGACAGTAGAGAAGTTCTACCATGTCTGAGGACACCAACTAAGAAAACATAGAGTCCTGTTCACATGCCGGGTCCATCGTGCAGCTCTCTGGAAGAAACAGACATGAGATGGTTACAGTCTTCAGTCCATACATTATGTATATATATATATATATATATATATATATATATATATGGATCTTATCTGGGTAACCTAGTATATTAGAATTACATTATGTACAGTTGTGTTGCTTTAAGTCCATATTTGGCTCTTGTTTTTATGCAGAGGCTGAAAACTGTCCTGGAACTAGTCTCACCAACACAGCGGAGAGTGTGTAACTTTGTATCAGTATAGGAAATGCTGTATGAACCTCAAAATTCTTTCCACTCTTGGACCGATAGTTCAGCTGTTACCTACATTGTAACAAACCCATTAGATGTGTGGGAAGAACAAGATTGAGAGACCTATGTGTCTACATTATTATAAGGGTTAATGAATGCAAAGATGCAAAAAAATAAAAAAAAATTATGATAGGGGCCATTGTATAGATGACCACACACACACATGATGACACCAAGCTTTCTTATTTCTACATAACAATACTACTTATTTCTTGTTTTTCTGCCGGTTTATGGAAGAAATTCTGGCAGATGAGGAGGCCACTCCTCAGAGGTGGTTTAGTTAAATCACATGGGTTGGATTGTTAACGCCCATGCCCAAGTTTAGCCTCACCCATGAGTTACACCGAAATTTCACAGTCATTTTTGATGGTAGATCAAGGCACAATGGTTGGTCCCGTATGATCATCTAGGGTTGCTCTCCAAATAATTCTGCACTTAAACAAATTTTAAACATTTACAGTTTCTAATAGAGTGTATAGATAATAATGGGAGGAGCCTAGGATTACTATATGTCAATGCTATCACCAATGGTAAGCTCATTCTTAATACATGGTGCCTTTGACTGACTTTATAGTTATTTTTTCAAAAAAAAAAAAAGTATTTGCAGCAAAGCCCATACCACCTCGCAAAGCTTAAAGGGGTACTCCACTGCTCAAGATTTGGTACAAACTGTTTCGAATGCTGGAGCCGGCGCCGGGATTTCGTGATGTCATAGCTCCACCCCCTTCCCATGAACTTTAGGGGACAGGGTGTGACGTCACAAGGGGGTGGGGCATGACGTCACGAGCTCCTGGCGCTGGCTCCAGTGTTCGGAATGTCAAGGGACCCTTTGTACTCTGATCCCTAGTCTACTAGTCTAGCCAGCACCAAATGTATAACGGATTCCGCCAAGAAGAAAACACAGTCTGTCTAAGAACCCTCAATGGTCTAAGCAGTTTCCAGTCTCCCATCTTTCTTCCTTCTTTTGTTCCCATGATCCAGAAAATTCCTTCAAGTCTGCACCTTATGACTGGTCTTCCAACATCTCTACAGTATAATAAGGGTCCTGCTGGGGACCATATACTTTGAACTGTACTGTGTCCACACCAAGGTGGCCTATGTAGCTTGAGCTCTGGCCTGGGTATAACCCTTATGAAGGAGCAACAACCCAACATAGTTATCTTTGATCTCTTTCTTGACTACATTTCAGAGAGTCTTTGAGGAACTGGGTTTCATCTACTAGCGTGACCTCTAGAGCACATGAAACAAAGGACTTGTATGGTTAGACAATATGCCATCAATATACCCACAACTCAACCATGGAGCCCATGCAATTGGGTCTCAGAAAGAAAGCAATTGTTGATTGACCAAGGGGCAATTTGGGAGATTTATCAAAACCTGTCCAGAGGAAAAGTTGCCCAGTTGCTCATAGCAACCAATCAGCTCGCTTCTTTCATTTTTAACAAGGCCTGTGCAAAATGGAAGAAGCGATCTGATTGGTTACTATGGGCAACTAGGCAACTTTTTCTTTGCACGGGTTTTGATAAATCTCCCCCTATGTGTTTACTGTGGGCAGAAAGGACATCTGTGCTCTACTGTCCACTGTGGCCCATGAGCTTGGAGAAACTCAAAGGCCTAGATGTGAGTGGGGAGATCAGTTTGGGTCAGTCATTTTATTGGCAAGTTTTCGGTTCCTATCACCAGGAGCCCCTATGCGTCACCTCAGTCAAAGTATAATTGGTTCCTCAGGGTCAAGCCTTCCCAACCATCTCACAGTTCCGGTTGACTTCCATAGAAGAGACCTGTCCACTGAAGTTTTATTCGTGGGCCTTCAGCAGTCCAATATGTTCTATCATCTTGGAGTTGTCCAAGGAGGCGATGGCTTACATTAAAGCATATTTATGAAGAAGCTTTATTTGGGAGTTTCCTTTTCTGGGTAACATCATCTCCTCTCAGGGACCACATGGACACCAAACAAAGTTTCCTTAGTACTGAACATGTAGGTCTGAAGACTCTTCAGAGGTCAAATTCTTAAGATCTTTGAAGAGTCTTCACAGCCCTATCGTGGAAATAAGTAAATACCCGTAATTGGTCCACTTCCTTACTTTAGGCTATAAATGTCTGGCTTGTCCTCTGCCCTGGTCCTCTATCATCCTTATCCTAAAAGGCCCCTTTTCTTGGACGTTGTCACCTTCTCAATTGGTATTGGAGCTTTTTTTCTCTCCGTTATCAGGGTTAAAAAAGGATTCTTGAAAAAATTCTCTTTGTCTTGAGGAATTTCTCAGTTGGTGATGGAGGGTTGTTGGAAGTGATGCCTGCCCTAGATGCGATTTCATTCTTACTTATGGTCCAGATGAGAAGAACCAAAGAGCAGATGTCCTTTCCAGGTCCCTCAATACCTCCTATTTTTTTGAGGATCCAACATACATCAGATAACCCAAAATCCTAGCCTTGACCAATGCCAGTCCTGAGAGACTGCAAAGAGGGATGTCCATTGTATCCCCTTACCTCTGCAGCAACGTCTTGTGCTGGGACCAGGCCTGCCATCAGTAATTTTGGGGCCCCTTACAACTGAAATTCCTGCCACCCCACCCAAGAATAAGGGCATGCTGGAAGTTGTAGTCTTACAACAGCTAGCGGGCAGCATCGGCTAGCTGTTGCAAGTCTACAACCCCCGCAATCTCGGTGCAGCCCCTGGAATTCTGTGCCGGGTGCTGTTTCCGAGATGGGGACGTGACGTCACCCCACGCCCCTTCCATTCATGGCAAAGAGAGGGGGCGTGACCGCAGCGGTACCCCTGCGATCATACATCTTATCCCCTATCCTTTGGAAAGGGGATAAGATGTATATACCCGGAATACCCCTTTAAGACAACATAACTTCTCACCGTGGTTGCAGCAGATGCCAGAGGCTGCGCAGTTTCCTCCATTGTTTCCACATGGCTTCCTTCCAGATTCACATGGTGAAGGTAGGAAGTTTTCTTCTTGGCATCTCAAGGTCTCGGTGGTGCCAAAGTAACAACCCAGCTCCTCTCCGCAGCAGATGTTGGGCCCAAAGCAGTGACCTTTGTTCCTTGGTCCACATGGAATACACTAAAATAGGTAGAAAGGCAAGAAAACATCTTAAGACGGGAGCAGAGGAACACAATGCTGCAATACCAGAAATAGACTGTAAACAAGAGGGGAGCTGTTACATTGAAAAAATAAATAGATTTATTGAGAGTGGAGTAAAATAAAGATCACTGAAGTTAATTGAGACACATTTATTACAAAGCGCACGTCTTTCCGAAAATTACATTTAGCCTTTTTTGGCTTTAGCATTAATTGGGCCTTTTTTTTCGGCTTTAGCATTAATACACGTGGTGCGGTTATTCTGCGTTCTTGAATTTAACTGAAATTTCGGCGAAATCCCATGAAAAATGTTGCTATTTTACCACAAATTACACAACAGAAGTAAAATAACCTTGTTTCTGCAGCAATTTGCCCTAAAATCACAGGAAGAACACATTCCAAAATGCAGAATGACAGCATATCGCGATTACATATATATATATATATATATATATATATATATATATATATATATATATATATAAATATAAATAAATATGTGTGGTGTCCCAGTACTGGATATGCTCCTACAGTCCTGTCAGGTTGAGTCCCTGTACATCCTCAGGGCTCTCCTGCAGTTTTTCCCCATAATGTGAATAGGTTGTATATTAAGTGAAAAGGACCTTTGACGTTGGTCACATAATTGTTAGTCACATGATAATGTTCAGCTTTCAGGTGCTCCGGTGGGCTGGAAAAGATGGATACAGTCCTAGGAAAGTGTCTACTAGGACTGTATCCACCTTTTCCAGCCCACCGGAGCGCCTGAAAGATGAACTAATTTATGCAGGAAAAGTCATCAACTGCCGAGCCGAGAAGTTCGTGATGAATCGAAATTACTGTAAGTTCGCTCATCTCTAATATATATATATATATATATATATATATATATATATATATATATTTTTTTTTTATTATTATTATTATTATTATTTATTTATTTTTTATTTTTTTATGGTCACAGTAACAGTAATAAATCTTCCCTTCCCCAAAATTTACAGCATAGCTTTAATCATGCTCTAAGACTGTTCACACTATGCGTATTTTTTTTTTTTTTTGCGTATGTGATGAATCTTTTCCACAATTTTACCATGATTTTGGCAAAATGCTGGAAAAAAATGGGAATAATTTACCACGTGGTAAAATTTACAGCAACATTGTGTGAAAAACCCATCTAAAATGCAGCGAGAAAAACGCATCATGTGAACACAGCCTCAAGCACTACAAATGTCCAAGACAGTGATGGTCAGATACTCCCCCTGCTGGAAGCAAGCAGTATGAAACACTGCTTAAAGGGGTACTCCGGTGAAAACCTTTTTTCTTTTAAATCAACTGGTGGCAGAAAGTTAAACATATTTGTAAATTACTTCTATAAAAAAAAATCTTAATCCTTCCAGCACTTATTAGCTGCTGAATGCTACAAAGGAAATTCCTTTCTTTTTGGAACACTGATGACATCACGAGCACAGTGCTCTCTGCTGACATCTCTGTCCATTTTAGCAACCATCCATAGCAGATGTATGCTAAGGGCAGCATGGTGGCTCAGTGGTTAGCACTGCTGCCTTGCAGTGCTGGGGACTTGGGTTTAAATCCCACTAAGGACAACAACAAATAAAGCATTATTATAATAACGTAAGCAGAGAGAACTGTGCTCGTGATGTCATCAGAGAGCATTCCAAAAAGAAAAGAATGTCCTCTGTAGTATTCAGCAGCTAATAAGTACAGGAAGGATTAAGATTTTTTAATAGAAGTAATTTACAAATATGTTTAACTTTCTGCCACCAGTTGATTTAAAAGAAAAAAGGTTTTCACCGGAGTACCCCTTTAATACTTTCCTCTTGGGTAATGCTGGTTGTTCTAGTAAAATGTATCCCAACCAGGGTGCCTCCAGCTGTTGCAAGACTACGACCCCCCAGCATGCCCGGACAGCCTTCGGCTGTCCGGGCATGCTGGGGGTCGTAGTCTTGCAACAGCTGGAGGCACCCTGGATAGGAAACACTGTCAACAGCTGAAAAGCCACAGGTTGTAGATCACTGGGTCTACACTGATGCAGTGTAGCAAAGCCTCAGCTGTATATTAGAACCCGCAATGCAGGACGAGATGCGCCATACGCTGGATACAAACAGTCTTAAGGACCCCAATGTCTTGCAATGGGGTCAATAGTCATACAGAGGGAGATTTATCAAAATCTGTCCAGAGGAAAAAGTTGCTGAGTTGCCCATAGCAACCAATCAGATCGCTTCTTTCATTTTCGAAAAGGCCTGTGGAAAATGAAAGAAGCGATCCGATTGGTTGCTATGGGCAACTCGGCAACTTTTCCCTCCAGACAGGTTTTGATAAATCTCTCCCCACAGTGTTGTGATGCCCCATCATATGACTGGATGAAGGTGTCTATTCACTGACAGCAAGCAGAGATCTTGACAACTCAAATGGAATTTATACAGAAAAGTTTATAGTAAAACTGCATAATTTTTTCATTACACAAAAGGAATTCCATTCATTTGCTATGGGAAAAAGTAAACCGTATGCGTTTTGAAACCAACAGCACGGTTTTGTAAAAAAATGTACTGCAACCGCATACGTTTTTTTTTAACATGGGCGTCAATGGGAAACGCACATGTATACGGTTTTTACTTTGCACATGCGCATTTGCATTGTAAAGTCCTCAACCAACACCCCTCCCATTAAAAATGGCCAACATTTTCAAAAACGTATGTTTTTTTTTTTATAGAAATTGACGGAACTGTATGCACTTTTAAAAACGCATACGGTTTACTTTCTCCCATACGGTTCCATCAGTTTTTTTTGCCATACGGTTCACTTTATAAAAACTGATTGAAAACAATACGGCAAAAACGTGATGTGAACCCAGCCTTAGAAATTTGCAAGCGAAAATAGGGAAACCGTCTCAGAATGTGATGATGATGATGATGATGACGATGATGATATATATAGATATATATATATATATATATATATATATATATATATATATATATATATATATATATATATATATATATACTCGAGTATAAGCCGAGTTTTTCTGCTCGATATATCGTGCCGAAAACGCACCCCCTCGGTTTGAACTCTCCGCCTGTCAATCCCTTCTCAGTGGTCTTCAACCTGCGGACCTCCAGATGTTGCAAAACTACAACTCCCAGGAGTTGTAGTTTTCAAACCTCTGGAGGTCCGCAGGTTGAAGGCGTTTACTTGACGATGACGCACAGGGATGCGAATGAACGTCCCAGTGCATCGTCGTCAAGGCAACATCACTAGTCTGGGGCAGGCCCGGAGCGCGGAGAAGAGTGCCCCCCCCCCCCCCCCGGTTAAAATGGTCAGCCCCGGAACGACTAACCCTCCCCACCGGACGGTCCCTGCAGCATAGATGGCCCGGACCAGCTCACCCTTCCTTCCCACTGAGGGGAGGTGAGTAGAAAACTAAAGGGGGGTCTGAATGATGACGAAGGCCGCAGTGGTCTTCAACCTGCGGACCTCCAGAGGTTTGTAGAGAGGGAGAGAGAGAGTAGTAGTTTTGACAACATCTGGAGGTCCGCAGGTTGAAGACCACTGATGAAGGGATTGACAGGCGGTGATGATGAAGGGGGGGATGATGACGGGGGTCTGGATGATGACGGGGGGGGGGGATGATGTATTTCCCAGCCTAGGCTTATAGTCGAGTCAATAACTTTTCCTGGGTTTTTTGGGTGAAATTAGGGGCCTCGGCTTATATTAGGGTCGGCTTATACTCGAATAAATATACGGTATATACAGTATATATATATATATATATATATATATATATATATATATATATTTATACAGATCCAGGATATCCGGGGTGGTCCTGGATGGATTTATGTGCACAGCTCTGCTATATCTGCGCTTGTCACTATTGTGTAGATATGAATACACAGCAGTTGCATTGTGCATAGGATGAATGGTAACTGTATAGCCTTGGTTTTCAAACTGTGGACCTCCAGCTGTTGCAAAATTACAACTCCCAGAATGAATTTGTAACCCCTGTTTTGTTACCCGCTAATTTACAAATGGAGAAGCAACAGAGCTGAGTTAATCTTTTAACTTATTTAACATGCATTTTTAAAGGGGTTCTCCGGTGGAAAACTTTTTTTTTTTTTTTAATGAACTGGTGCCAGAAAGTTAAACAGATTTGTAAATTACTTCTAATAAAAAATCTTAATCCTTTTAGTACTTTTTAGCAGCTCTATACTACAGAGGAAATTCTTTCCTTTTTGAATTTATTTTCTGTCTGTCCACAGTGCTCTCTGCTGACACCTCTGTCCATGTCAGGAACTGTCCAGAGCAGCATAGATTTGCTATGGGGATTTTCTCCTGCTCTGGACAGTTCCTGAAACGGGCATCAGGTGTCAGCAGAGAGCACTGTGGACAAGACAAAAAAAAAATAAAAAAAATAAAGATTTTCCTCTGTAGCATACAGCTGCTAAAAAGTACTGGAAGGATAAAGATTTTTTTAATAGAAGAAATTTACAAATCTGTTTAACTTTCTGGCACCAGTTCATTAAAAAAAAAAAAAAAATAAATCCCACCGGGGTACCCCTTTAAAAGCTCCCTCGGATTTACTTTATAGCGGAGATGTAGCAGATCCGAGTTAATAATTTCAGTGACTTGTCGCTGTAATAATTCCCTAATAATCTAGTTAGCTTGACCCCAATTTACAAGTGCAGATGTAGCAGAGCTTAGTTTCTTAAAGCGTACCTGCCAGATCTCCAAAAAAAGAAAAACTGCACCTCATCCTGATCCTGTACATGTCATTTTTATGAGTATACGGCCTTTATTTCTCTTAGGCTGCATTCACATCACGATTTCTCCAATTTCTCCATCCGACCTGAGTAGACGATTTTTATAACTTAAAATCGTATGAAATCGTATATAAAGTCGGATCCATTGACCTCCATTAAAAAATCGGATCCATTACACACATCCGATTTGATCCGCATCCGATTTCACACGATTTTTGTTCAGGTCTGAAATCGTGGTCAACCCCGATTTCAGACCCGAACAAAAATCGAGTGAAATCGGATGCGGATCAAATCGGATGTGTGTAATGGATCCGATTTTTTAATGGAGGTCAATGGATCCGACTTTATATACGATTTCATACGATTTTAAGTTATAAAAGTCGTGTCCTCAGGTCGGATGGAGAAATCGTGATGTGAACGCAGCCTTAGAATTCCCTTTTATATGCTGCTCACAATAAAACTTGTCCACAAAAGCCGGGGGAGTGTCCCTCTTCTCCTCAGTGTGATAACCACGCCCCCTCTTCTCCTCAGTGTGATAACCACGCCCCCTCTTCTCCTCAGTGTGATAACCACACCCCCTCTTCTCCTCAGTGTGATAACCACGCCCCCTCTTCGCCTCAGTGTGATAACCACGCCCCCTCTTCTCCTCAGTGTGATAACCACGCCCCCTTCCTCTCTCTGCTCTGAGTCACTGTTCTCCCGCTCCTGGCAGTGTACAGAAGTCTCATCTGTAACCCTTTCCTCTCTGGTTTTATGCCACACACACCCAGGAAGAAGGATTATTGGAGATTCCCTGTTTTATAGCAGTGTTTCCTCCAGCTGTGTTCCTCCCAGCATGCCCACACATCGTTTATAACACACTTGAACCAAGCTATGTTCTTCTACCTGTTGCAAAACTACAACTTCCAGCATGCCCACTCATCATTTGCCCGTCCAGACCCGCTGTGAATAGTAGTTTTTCAACAGCTGGAGGTACATGATTGGCAAGACTATAACTCCCAGCATGCCTGCACATCATTTGTCTGTAGCTTTTGCAACAGCTAAAGGCAATAAAGCTATAACACAGAATTTTACAAATATTGGGGGAGAGTTATCAAAACCTGTGTTGCCCATAGCAACCAATCAGATCCATTCTTTCATTTTTCAGAGGCCTTGTTGGTTGCTGTGGGCAACAGGGAAAACTTATCCTCTGGGCAGGTTTTTGATAAATCTCCCCCATTTAATGTGCCTAAAGCTTATGCAAAACTACTACTCCCAGCATTTCCACACATTATTTGGCTGTCAGCATACTAGGAGTTGTAGTTTCAGGTGATCCGTCCACAACCAGTCAATCTTCACTTTCTACAAAACTGCAACTCCTATCATGTCCTGACAGCCTGTATATCTGTCAGCACATGATGGGATTGTAGTTTTATATTATTCCTAAAAAAAACTGTCACTCCACAGCCACTATAAAACTACAACTCCCAACATGCCCTGACAGCCTGTATATCTGTCAGGGCATAATTGGAGTTGTGGTTTCAGAGAGTCATAGGTTAGGGTGAGCGCTGTTTCCCAGTCAGGGTGCATCCAGCTGTTTCCAAACTGCAACTCCCAGCATGCTGGGAGTTGCAGTTTTGAAGCAGCTGGAGGCACCCTGGCTGGGAAATAGTGCTCTCCATAACCTGTCAGTATCTGAAACTACAACTCCCATCGTGCCCTGACAGATATACAGGCTGTCAGGACATGATGGGTACAGTAAACTCTCTAAAACTATAACTCTTAACATGTCCTGACAGCCTGTATATTTGTCAGGGCACGATGGGGGTTGTAGTTTCAGATACTGACAGGTCATGGAGAACACTGTTTCCCTGACAGGGTGCCTCCAGCTGTTGGAAAACACCCGAAACACCGGGGGGGGGGGGGGGGGGGGGTTCGGGGGGTGCCGCAATACCAGGGGGGGGGACCCGAAACACCAGGGGGACTGCAAAACCAGGGGGGACCGCAGCACGAGCACAAATGCATATAGGAAAAAATATGCTCTTACCAACTTTCTGGTTTCCGCCGCCCGCTTCTCAGGACGCTGCTGATGTATGTGCGCGCTCCCGGCTCCTGGCGGCCACGCGCTCACACAGGCAGTGAGAGGGCCGGGAGCGAGTACAGGAGGGCGGGACCTGCTGCCAATCAAGGAAAACGTCCCTGACGTAGGTGCTGAGCGGGACGTTTCTGACTGGTATGTGTCCCAGAAGGCAGGAGGAGCCCCCTAGTGGACAGTTTTTTGAATGGCTTTTTCTGTATGAAATCCTAAAAAATTTCTGATGAAAGCAATTGCAAAACATATTGTTCTGCAATGCTTTATAACATATCAAAAGTTTTTATATCTTTCCTGCATTTTGCTAGCTCCTAAAGATAACATATGGCACTGGGTGTATTTTCATATATTAGTGCAGATGTAGCAGAGCTGAATAAGTCATTTCATTTATACATTTCTGTGATAGCTCCCTAATAATGTTGCAGTTGTAGCAGAGATGATTTGCATGACTGATTTTTCTTTTTTTGCATTCTGATATCGCAGTGTTTTTTTTTTTTTTTTTTTACTGCCTAATGCAGATGTAGCAGAGCTGAATTTGTGATTTGCATGACTATTTTTTCTTTTTTTTTGCATTCTGATATTGCTGTGTTTTTTTTACTGCCCAATTCAGATGTGGCAGAGCTGAATTTGTGATTTGCATGACTGTTTTTTCTTTTTTTGCATTCTGATATCGCAGTGTTTTTTTTTTTTTTTTACTGCCTAATGCCGATGTAGCAGAGCTGAATTTGGAACTGAAATGACTCGCCTGTGCTGTGTGACAGCTGCCTAATCACATAAATATCCATTTAAATACCTCCCAAGCATTTACACCAACTCTATTGCAGAGATGTAGCAGAGCTGGATTAGTCATTTCAGTGACTCGTCCCTAATGTAGTAGGTTTGACAGCAACTTACTAAAGCAGCTGAATTGATAAAAAATATTCTTATATACAGTTTTATAAGGCCATGTTCACACAGTGCAGTTTTTCTGTATTTTTGTTGCGGTTCTCTCGTGTCTTTTACTGCGATTTTACCTAAATCACAGCAAAATTGCAGGATGAAAAAAAGGGAAATTACACAGTGTGAACATAGCCTAAATGTCCTGTAATACCATAGTAATAATAACTAATACAGATGTAGCAGACACCCACAGTTAAAATAATGTAGTAGGTTTGCCTGCAGTTCTATGAAGAAGAAAATAAATAAAGATGTAACAGAGCTTGCACCAATTTCAAATGGGGCTCACTATATGTTGCGCCATTGCGCTGTAAACGCATCTCAGGGCTCCCCCTCCCTCACTTCCCTCTACCTATGAGGGTGCATTTTCTGGTAGTTTACTTGCTAGTGGTTCAGCTACTTATCATCTCTATCATCTCTACACAAGTCTAATGCAATATGTCTTACAACAATAACCCCTGGTATCCCGACGCGTTTCCCTGTGTAACTATCAATTCTTCCTCAGGGGACTTATAGGGGAGATAGGTATGGTTTTACCAATTGATCCTACTGAATGATTAGCCTCATTGCATTTGGATGATCAGTAGCCTTATCGTTGCTGTTTACAGAGCTGAAAGGAACCCTGTATTATACAAATCTGTGTAAATTCTGATCTGTGGCCCCTCATCAGTGAGCAATACATTAAAGGCAATCTGTAGTATGTATTAGTAAAACCCTCATTCTGCAGAGTCCCCTGAGGAACTGTGATAGTTACATGGGAAAACATGTCGGGACACAAGTAAATATTTACTAACTTATTCTGTCAACAGAAATCAATCAATGTGTAGCTTGTGCTTATACACAACAACTAACCTGATCAAGCTGAGCTGAAGGGTAAAGCATGGGGGTGAAACAGAAACCTGAAGCTCAGCTGAGACAGAAGCTGGATTTGCCCATAGATGCCAATAGACAATGCAGTTAAACTTGCGTCACTGATCATAACAATTGGCAGCTCAAGCACTGTAACCCTAGGATACAACAATTGTTAAACCATCTTTAACCTAACACCAACTATATAAGACTGTGCATAATGTCCCAAATACTACGTGTCCACATGTACCTACAGTGTGCATGTAGAATTAGATCCGTTCTGATTTAAAACATAGTGCAAAGCCATCCCCCCACCCCAACATGTTTTGCCGCCTTACAGGGGATGTCTTCAGGGGCATTGGGGCAAACAAAAACCATTAAAAAAATCTATGCCACGTATATGGTTTTTAACATTTAAGTCTATGTCTCATGGATGCCACAAGTTCTGTCTCTCTATATAGCAGATGAATACGCTGGGGAGTCCCCTGATGCATACCCCCCACTGGACACCACAAAAACATGGTGTGAAAAAAAATCTAAGACTTCCAGTAATCGAGAAAATCTGACAGTAAGTGTTCAGTTCCTCTACAGCGTCATCACAGGAGACATGAACCACCTTGGTGAGAACCAAGTCTGAGAAAAGTCGACCTTAATAGAAATACAAGAATTAAGAAAAAGAGAACTAACACTCAAGGAATCCCTTCAGGTCTCCTGTAAGTGTCAGTTCAGAGTCAGGCGGCTGCCATAAAGGAGACATGTAGAGGTTTCTTGAAACTTACCGGACATCACTAAAGGGATCATCTTGAGTTTTCTGAATATACAGAACAATCATCATAGAACATCTTGGCAGCACCTTCTTACCTTTCGCACGTCCATGAAGTCTATCACCGACCTCTTTCCCCCTATGGGGCAGTTCTGTATATAACACGCTGAGGACAAGGCTAGAAAGCAAAGAAAGGTGATGGCCAACACATTAGACATGGCTGTCATAACGATATCTTGGAATGTTCCTTGGAGTTCTTCTTCCCCTGGACAGACACCAAGGTGTATATATATGTATATATATATATTCCCTACAGGAACCATCTCCTCCCACCGCCCCCTTCCTTCAGCCACGTCATGAATACTATAGTCAGAGCACATTGACTATGACACCAAATTCCTCAATTATTAACCCAAGGTTGAAGATGTGAGGTCACCAAAGAACATTTCATTTTCTAAGACGATTTCTAGAACGTGTTAAGAAATAATGCGGCGAGGAGTAAGACGTTCCATTCAATTACACCCATCCTCAGGGTCAGTGTCGGTGGCTTCTCCTTTTATCAGTGGTCACAACCTTCTTAAGCGTTGTACCCCGGCCCCGGCTCCCTTGTTCCATATTTAGAAGGAGCATGGAATAAATCATCTTCATCTGAAAGGGAAATAGTTTCCTTCTTAAATAAGATATTGTATGGAACGCGGCAGACTGGACATGAGAGAATGACTATGGATGTAGATGGCTAAATATGAGATAGATAGATAGATAGATAGATATGAGATAGATATGAGATAGATATGAGATAGATAGATAGATAGATATGAGATAGATATGAGATAGATAGATAGATAGATATGCGATAGATATGAGATAGATAGATAGATAGATATGAGATAGATAGATAGATAGATAGATAGATAGATAGATATGAGATAGATAGATATGAGATAGATATGAGATATATAGATAGATAGATATGAGATAGATAGATATGAGATAGATAGAAATGAGATAGATAGATATGAGATAAAAAGATATGAGATAGATAGATATGAGATAGATAGAAATGAGATAGATAGATATGAGATATATAGATAGATAGATATGATCTAGATAAATATGAGATATTTAGATATGAGATAGATAGATAGATATGAGATAGATAGATAGATAGATAGATATGAGATAGAGAGATAGATAGATAGATTGGAGATAGATATGAGATAGATAGATAGATAGATATGAGATAGATAGATAGATAGATATGAGATAGATAGATAGATAGATATGAGATAGATAGATAGATAGATAGATAGGAGATAGATAGATAAATAGTGTACATATATATATAGCAGTACTTCACAACGCAATATACTGTGCAGAGGTGTCAGCAGAAAATACCTTGACCCAGGTTCAAGCTCTATACAAGCAGGAAAGGACTGCAGATCTCCCAGGAAAATCCAGTTTAAAGTTGGTTAATTCTTCATCTCTGTGGTACTAACATGGACGAATAACCAGCAGCTTAAACTGGTTTGTCCTGGGAGTTCTGCAGTTCTTTCTTGTTTAGAGAGATAGATAGATATAAGATAGAAAGATAGATATAAGATAGATATAAGATAGATAGAAATAGATAGATAGATAGATAGATAGATATGAGATAGATAGATAGATAGATAGATAGATATGAGATAGATAGATAGAGAGAGATAGATAGAGAGATACATAAATGATGGATATGAGATAGATAGATAGAGAGAGATAGATAGAGAGATACATAAATGATGGATATGAGATAGATAGATAGAGAGAGATAGATAGAGAGATACATAAATGATGGATATGAGATAGATAGATAGATAGAGAGAGATAGAGAGAGATACATAAATGATGGATATGAGATAGATAGATAGATAGATAAATAGATAGATATGAGATAGATAGATATAAGATAGATAGATAGATAGATATGAGAAAATGAGTTTGGCCATAGTCGACGTCCTCAATGTCCTGTCTATAGAACATCGGAGTCCTGTAGACCTTTGGGTGGAGGACAATCGCTGGAGGGTGTAGACTAGAATCAATATCTGACTGTATTGCTAATATTGACTAATCCCAAATGTGATGATGAAGTGAAGTGAATTCCCCTGGTCCTGGAAACATCCAAAGGTGCGGAGAGAAGTTCCTGTGCCCCCAAAGCAAAATCCATACCAAGCATCCACCAAAGACCCCACCCTAGTATATCACTCATACAGGCTAGAATTGTCCTTACTATTGTCCTATTGTGTATAGAATAATATAAGTGATGCAAAATGTCTTCCAACCCTCAGGGACCAGATAGTTTAGACCCCATAGACCGGGGTAGATAAACATTTTTATTCTTACGACTATAAAGCTGTTTAAGACTTTGTATCTTTATGAGATGAGCTGTAAATTTTTGATACATTAGAGATAGTTTTTGATATGTGCTCCAAGTGAGGTCTCACCAGTGCTCTGTACAGCGGCCTGAGCACTACCCTCATTCTACTGCTAATACCTCTCCCTATACACCTATAAGCACTTTCTTCTATTGCTAATACCTCTCCCTATACACCTATAAGCACTTTCTTCTACTGCTAATACCTCTCCCTATACACCTATGAGCCCACCTTGGCCCACTCCTCATAAGACCCTGCTCCAGCTGTCTCAGGTGTGGAGGTGTTGTGATGTCCTAGTATGGGATGTGGCCCTGTACTGTCCTTCTGCCCTGTCAGGCAGAGTCCGTGCATGTCCCCAGGGCTCCCCTGCAGCATACCCCTATTATGTACATAGCTTGTGTATAAAAGAAGTACTGTTACTTTAACCCCTTAAGGACCCAGCCCAAATATACCTTAAGGACCCGGCCATTTTTTTTAACATCTGACCACTGTCACTTCAAGCATTAATAACTCTGGGATGCTTTTACCTTTCATTCTGATTCCGAGATTGTTTTTTCGTGACATATTCTACTTTATCTTAGCGGTAAAATTTTGTCGATACTTGTATCATTTCTTGGTGAAAAATTCCAAAATTTGATGAAAAAATAGAAAATTTTGCATTTTTTAAACTTTGAAGCTCTCTGCTTATAAGGAAAATGAATATTCCAAATAAATTATATATTAATTCACATATACAATATGTCTACTTTATGTTTGCATCATAAAGTTGACATGTTTTTACTTTTGAAAGACATCAGAGGGCTTCAAAGTTCAGCAGCAATTTTCCAATTTTTCACAAAATTTTCAAAATCGGATTTTTTCAGGGACCAGTTCTGTTTAGAAGTGGATTTGAGGGGCCTTCTTATTAGAAATACCCCATAAATGACACCATTATAAAAACTGCACCCCTCAAAGTATTCAAAATGACATTCAGAAAGTTTGTTAACCCTTTTGGTGTTTCACAGGAATAGCCGCAAGTTGAAGGAGAAAATTCAAAATCTTAATTTTTTACACTCGCATGTTCTTGCAAACCCAGTTTTTGCATTTTTACAAGGGGTAAAAAGAGAGAAATTTTCTTAAAATGTGTAACCCAATTTCTCTCGAGTAAGGAAATACCTCATATGTGTATGTCAAGTGTTCGGCGGGCGCAGTAGAGGGCTCAGAAGCGAAGGAGCGACAAGGGGATTTTGGAGAGTGAGTTTTTCTGAAATGGTTTTTGGGGGACATGTCACATTTAGGAAGCCCCTATGGTGCCAGAACAGCAAAAAACCCACAGGGGTTTTACGACTTTTGCATATGTAAAAAAAAATAATCATTTTTTCACTAAAATGTGTGTTTCCCCCCAAATTTCACATTTTTGCAAGGGTTAATAGCAGAAAATACCCCCCAAAATTTGTAACCCCATTTCTTCTGAGTATGGAGGTACCCCATAAGTTGACCTGAAGTGCACTACGGGCGAACTACAATGCTCAGAAGAGAAGGAGTCATATTTGGCTTTTTGAGAGCAAATTTTGCTAGGGGGGCATGTCGCATTTAGGAAGCTCCTATGGTGCCAGAACAGCAAAAAAAAAAAAAAACACATGGCATACCATTTTGGAAACTAGACCCCTTGAGGAACGTAATAAGGAATAAAGTGAGCCTTAATACCCCACAGGGGTTTCACGACTTTTGCATATGTAAAAAAAAAGTTTCCCCCCAAATTTCACATTTTTGCAAGGTTAATAGCAGAAAATACCCCCCAAAATTTGTAACCCCATCTCTTCTGAGTATGGAGGTACCCCATAAGTGGACGTCAAATGCACTGCAAGAGCGCTACAATGCTCAGAAGAGTAGGAGTCACATTTGCTAATTTTTGCTGAAATGGGGGGGGGGGGGGGGGGGGGGGGGGGGCATGTCGCATTTACTGCCAGAAAAGCAAAAAAAAAAAATAATTTGTAAATACATTTCTTTGGAAAAAGGACATACCTCATATCTCGGCGTAAAATGAATCTCCGGGTGCACACTGGTCACGGAGGAACAGGAGGGCAGTCAGGGGCCTTGAGCTTCTGCCTATGGAGCCAGAACAGTGGGACCCCCCCTCAAGGGGCATTATATGGGGTACACTAATAACTAACAAGGGGTACAGTGGGACATAAAAGGATAAAACAGGTTATGTTCCCAGAATGATGACCCAGAGCATAGCCAAAACTAAAAAATATGCCCGCCCCAAACCCTATACTCTGAATCATCATTCTGGGAATGTGATGTGTGTGGGCGTCCCTAACCTGTTGTCTCAAATGCGCACCCGCTCAGGTGGAGAGAGAGCGCTGCGCATTTGAGGCAACATAAAAAGTCCCCGATGATAGTGACTCAGTGACCCATGACCCAGAGAAAAAAAAATACCCCAGAGGTCTTATCAGTTTTTTGTTTTTTTATGAGAGTTTTTTGGGCAATTTAGTGGTTTTATGGGGTTAAAACTTGGAATGTACTCTGGACTTTGTACATTGGGGTCAAATTATGGAAAATTAAAAATGAAAAGGGAAAATTTAGCACTACATGGAAGTGTGATACTCCCTGAAGCAGTTTTTAATGCAGAGGCCCGGATGATCAGGGCAAGTGTCACATTGAGTGGTGGTGTCCTTCCTAATCCCCCTCCTGTTACACACTCTGCATTTTCTCTGGGATCGTCCCTTCTTTCCAGTGTGGGAGACCAGACCTGGAAAGTGTTGGCCTGGGAAGATCCTGGCACCTATAACTTCAGTTCCTTGGGAAGTCCGCCTGCTCTTTCCCGGTCAGCAAAGATCAGGACCTTTAGGACTTCTTCTTGGAACTGAAGGTATGTCCCTGTGTTGCCAGCGTACTGGGATAGTACAAAAGAGTTGTACATGGCAACCTGTACCAAGTAGACCGCAACTTTCTTGTACCATACACGTGTTTTCCGCATGGCGTTATAGGGCTTCAGGATTTGATCAGAAAGATCAACTCCCCCCATATACCGATTGTAGTCCAGAATACAATCAGGCTTGAGGACCATTGTTGTGGTACCTCGCACAGGGACAGGTGAGCTGGGGTTACCATGAATAGTGGTCAGCATAAGGACATCCCTCTTATCCTTATACTTGACCAGCAACAGGTTTTCATGGAGGGCACGGGACTTACCCTTGGGCATAGGTGTCTGAACAAAATTTGGAGGGAGGCCTCTCTGATTCTTCCGCACGGTCCCACAAGCAGACGTCGATCTGGCGGCAAGGGATGTGAAGAGAGGGATGCTGGTATAAAAGTTGTCCACGTACACGTGGTAACCCTTATCCAGCAATGGGTACATAAGGTCCCAAACGATTTTCCTGCTAACACCCAGAGTGGGGGAACAATCTGGGGGTTCAATACGGAAATATCGTCCCTCATACACCTTAAACTTGAGTGTGTACCCGGAGGTACTCTCACAAAGTTTATATAGCTTCATGCCATATCGCGCCCGCTTCGAGGGAATATACTGGCGGAAGATGAGTCTCCCCTTAAAACTGATGAGAGACTCATCTACAGAGAGCTCCCTAAGCGGTACATAGGCCTCCAAAAATTTGGCTCCAAAGTGATCGATGACCAGCCTCACTTTGTAAAGCCGGTCATAGGTGGAATCACTTCGGGGTGGACATGCCGCATTATCTGCATAATGCAGGCATTTTCGAATGGCCTCGAACCGCTTCTGTGCCATGGCCATACTGTACAGTGGGGTCTGGTATAGGACGTCCCCGCTCCAGTACTGCCTGACACTTGGCTTTTTGACCAGGCCCATGTGCAGCACAAGGCCCCAAAATGTCCTCATTTCGGCTGCACTGACGGCATACCATTCATTGGACCTGGCCAAAAAAGAATCAGGGTGGTGGGCGATGAACTGCCTGGCGTACAGATTCGTCTGCTCCACCATTAGATTGACCAGGCTGTCACTGAAAAAATAACTGAAAAAGTCAAATTCAGTGAACCTAGCCGTGTCAATCCGGATTCCGGAGTCGCCAACAAACTCCGGAATCCGTGGCTGATAACCCTCTGGGGGTCTCCAGACAAGCTGATAACCCTCAGGGGGCTCCGGTAAAATTGCCTGGGGGTTCGGACTCCTAGTACGAGCGGCATCACCACTCGCACTAGTGCCAGCCACTGGGGCACTTTCATGGGGGGTGCATGGCCTCGCCTGGTGGCGTCTCCGCCGCCGTGCAGTGGGCTCATCATAAGTACTAGATGATGAGGAGGACGATGAAGAACACAGGAATGTTGGATCTTCATCGTCCTCACTGACAGATTCGGAGTCGGAGGCAAGAAAAGCGTATGCCTCCGCTACCGAAAATGCCCGACGAGCCATCGCCTTTTTCTACGAGGGCGGGGGGCGGTGGTGGGGGGGGAGGGGGTGTGTGGGGGGGGGTGGCGGGGATGTATGTAGTGTGTGTGCTTGGTGTATACTATATATAACGGTGTGTGATTAGATATCACACACCGTTATATGAACAAAAATAAAAAGCTGCGGCCCAGAAAAAAATGGGGGGCCAAATGCAGCGCCCTGAACCCCTAATAGGGCCCGGGTCAAGCTAAAAAATCTCAGGCAGACCCTTTGGGGACCTATTAGGGGGTCAGGGGGGGGGGGATTTTTTTTTAACTTTTATTTCACTGTTTTACACTATTTTTCCTACCTTTCCCTGGGGGGTTTTCTGTCCCTGCTCTATGGGGGATCGTCGGTCCTGAGGTGGCTCCAATCCTCACAGGGGGGGGTCCCTGGCACCTTCGAGCAGCTTTCCCCGCTGACTGAACTCAGCTAATGGGCAGAGCTTCAAGAAGATGCAGTTAACCCCTCCCCCGCCGGCTGCTATTGGCTGGACGATCCAGCCAATAGCAGCGCTCTTGGGGGGGGTGACGAAATCGCCACCTCCCCATAGATACAGTGGGTGATAGGGGGTGTATTGTACACCCCCGATCACCTTGTATCTTCGGGTCAGCGGGTCACACGTGACCCGTATGACCCGAATCGCAGCAGATCGTTAGTGTAAATTCACCAACGATCTGCCGCGATCGCCGACATGGGGCGGTCTGATGACCCGCCTGGGCATTTGCGCGGGATGCCTGCTGAACGATATCAGCAGGCATCCCGGTCCGGTCCCCGCCCGGCACGCGGCGGGGACCGAAATTCCCATGGGCGTATGGATACGCCCTGGGTCCTTAAGTACCAGGACGTCAAGGTGTATCCATACGCCCTAGGTTCTTGAGTGGTTAATGTTTGTACCACATGATTGTTACCCAGAGGGCTCCAGTGACCAGGTGACCCCCCCCCCCAAGTGACCTATGGGCTCCTTGCACAGCCCCCCTATATAAACAGGGGAGGGGCTGCAATCGCTCTCTTAGCCAGGGCTGGCCTTAGGGTGGGGCAATCCTGGCAATTAGCCAGGGCCCCCATCCCCCAGGGGTGAGGGTGTCTTCTCCAGACTGCAGGTATCTTGGCCCACTCCTCATAAGATACTGCTCCAGCTGTCTCAGGAGTGAAGGTGTCTTCTCCAGATGGCAGGCATCTTGGCCCAATCCTAATAAGATCCTGCTCCAGCTGTCTCAGGTGTAAAGGTGTCTTCTCCAGACTGCAGGTATCTTGGCCCAATCCTAATAAGATCCTGCTCCAGCTGTCTCAGGTGTGAAGGTGTCTTCTCCAGACTGCAGGTATCTTGGCCCACTCCTCATAAGATCCTGCTCCAGCTTTCTCAGGTGAGAATGTGTCTTCTCCTGACTGTAGTTATCTTAGTCCACTCCTCATAAGAAACTGCTCCAGCTGTCTCAGGTGTGAAGGTGTCTTCTCCAGACTGCAGGTATCTTGGCCCACTCCTCATAAGAAACTGCTCCAGCTGTCTCAGGTGTGAGGGTGTCTTCTCCAGACTGCAGGTATCTTGGCCCACTCCTCATGAGATCCTGCTCCAGATGTCTCAGGTGTGAAGGTGTCTTCTCCAGACTGCAGGTATCTTGGCCCACTCCTCATAAGATCCTGCTCCTGCTGTCTCAGGTGTGAAGGGGTCTTCTCCAGACTACAGGTATCTTGGCCCACTCCTCATAAGATACTGCTCCAGCTGTCTCAGGTGTAAAGGTGTCTTCTCCAGACTGCAGGTATCTTGGCCCACTCTTCATAAGATACTGCTCCCGCGGTCTCATGTGTGAATGTGTCTTCTCCTGACTGTAGTTATCTTAGCCCACTCCTCATAAGAAACTGCTCCAGCTGTCTCAGGTGTGAGGGTGTCTTCTCCAGACTGCAGGTATCTTGGCCCACTCCTCATGAGATCCTGCTCCAGATGTCTCAAGTGTGAAGGTGTCTTCTTCAGACTGCAGGTATCTTGGCCCACTCCTCACATGATCCTGCTCCCGCGGTCTCATGTGTGAATGTGTCTTCTCCAGACTGTAGGTATCTTGGCCCACTCCTCATAAGATTCTGCTCCAGTTGTCTCAGGTGTGAATGTGTCTTCTCCAGACTGTAGATATTGTAATGAACAGCGCTGCGGCTCCCCGTATATTGTCTCCCGGTGGGGCTGGGATTCGCACTTCGGGCCCGCCCGCATGCGAGTCCCAGCCCGTCACTCACCTCCGTCCCCGGCCTCTGTCCCTCAGCTCCGACACACGTGCACAGGCCTCCTTGCGCGCGCTCACCGGTGCTTTGAATAATTAGTATTCACACCGGCACCATTGTTATAAGTTTTAGCTCCTCCCTAGTACCCTTGCCGGATCTTTGTTTGCCTTGCACCTTAGAGAAAGCTGTCTTAGTGTTTCCTTGCCATGTATCAGACCTTTGTATTCCGTGACCCGACCGTGTTTCTAGCCGCCAGCCTATTGACCTTCTGCTACCCTACTGACTACGCTCCTGTGCCGCCTGCCCTGACTTCTAGCCAGACTGACTACATCCTGCCTATTCCTTCGGTGCCACGCTTTACCTCAGCCACCTGTGTGGTTGAGTCGTGCCAGGGGTAGCGACCTGGGTGTTGCCTGCCGCAGCATGTCCAACACACTTTGTGGCAGGCTCTGGTGAAAACCAGCGGCACCTTAGACTCCGCTCCCTGGCACGGCCCGCGTCATCTGCCACACAGGTCCAGCGGATCCACTACATCACCCGCTCCAGACTACCGTGGTATTACGAATCTACTGCTCCCTGGTTACCTGCCGTCTGCAGTGAGTCTTTCAGTAAGATCTGGCCATGGATCCCGCTGAGGTACCTCTGCCTGAGGATTACTGTTTCCTATGGAGCATGCTATGGTGGCCTTTGTGATCAGCCTCTTGTCTGGAAAGGCTTTGGCCTGGACTACTCCACTCTGGGATCATAGCGATTCAATTACCTCTAACCTCACAGCCTTCCTGGCTGAATTCTGCAGCGTTTTTGAAGAACCCGCACGTGCCTCCTCTGCCGAGTCGGCTCTTCTTAACCTGAGACAAGGGACTTCCTCCGTGGAAGACTATGCAGTCCAGTTTCACATCCTTGCTTCAGAATTGGTATGGAACGACAAGGCCTTGTGTGCTATATTTAAAAAAGGACTATCTAGTAGAATAAAGAATGCTCTTGCTGCACGAGATTCTCCATCTAACCTGTGTCAGCTGATCCATTTGGTTGCACGAATTGATGTGCGTTTTTCCAAAAGACAGGAGGAGCTCCAAAATGAAAGTGGGCTTACCGAAAAGACTATGCTAGAGGATCAAACTTACCTCACCCAAGAGGAAAGATCCCTACGAGGCAGCAAGAATTTGTGTCTTTACTGTGCCTGCCCAGAGCACTTTCTCAAAGACTGTCCTTCCCGTCCTCAGTGTCCAGGAAAACGTCCGCACCCAGGATATGTAGGAGAGACCTCCTTGGGTGTGTGCACCATCTCTTCCCATTTGAATATCTCCGTACAAGTCCATGTTTCTGCTCAGACTTCTTTCTTCGCTACAGCATTTTTGGACTCAGGTTCTGCTGGCAACTCAATTGATGCCTCTCTTGCCAAGCCTCTGTTCATCTCTTCTGTCACTGGACAAAATCTGGACTGTAGAGTGCTATATCGCACGGAGTCTCTTCTTTTGCAGGTGGGAGTCTCGCATAAGGAGAGGATTGAATTCTTTGTGCTACCACATTGTACTTCCCAGATACTTCTCGGTCTTCCTTGGCCCCAACGCCATTCCCCACAGCTTGACTGGAAATCTGGAGAGGTCACTCGCTGGGGACAATGCTGCCAAAATCGTGGTCTAGAGTCTGTCCAGCCTAAAATTCTTTCTACCATTCCTCCCATGCCTGGTCTGCCTGCCCCTTATCAAAATGTTTCTGATGTCTTTTGCAAAAGACAGGCTGAGACTTTGCCTTCACATCGTCCTGACGACTGCCCAATTGATTTACTGCCTGGGACTATGCCACCTCGTGGTAGAATCTACCCTTTGTCAGCCCCGGAGACTCAAGCCATGCAAGAGAACCTCCAAAAAGGATTTATCCGGAAATCCTCCTCACTGGCCGGAGCGGGGTTCTTCTTTGTGAGCAAGAAGGATGGTTCTCTCTGTCCATGTATCTACAAGAGAGGTCTCAACAAGATCACGGTCAAGAATCATTATCCTCTTCCTTTGATCTCAGAACTTTTTGATCGTCTTCAGGGGGCCAAAGTCTTCTCCAAATTGGATTTATGTGGTGCCTACAATCTGATTCGAATTCGAGAGGGATACGAATGGAAAACAGCTTTCAATACCCGAGATGGACATTTTGAGTATCTCGTGATGCCTTTTGGCCTTTGCAATGCTCCAGCTGTTTTCCAGGACTTCGTCAATGATATCTTCCGCGACCTTCTCTATACCTGTGTAGTCGTTTATCTTGATGACATACTGATTTATTCTTCCAACTTGGAGGAGCATCGTACTCACGTTCGTCTGGTCTTACGACGCCTCCTGAGGAATCATCTCTGTGCCAAACTGGAGAAATGCCTTTTTGAGAAATCCAGTCTTCCTTTTCTCGGATATATTGTTTCTCATCAAGGACTGCAAATGGATACAGTAAAATTGTCTGCGGTTTTGGATTGGCCTCGCCCTACCGGTCTTCAGGCTATTCAACGATTCCTGGGATTTGCAAACTATTATTGTCAGATCATCCCACATTTCTCTTCTGTGGTCACTCCCATTGTAGTTCTCACCAAAAAAAGGGCTAACCCTAAGTTGTGGCCTCCTGAGGCCGAGGAGACTTTCTCCAGCCTAAAGTCTGCCTTTGCTTCAGCCCCCGTGCTATCAAGACCAGATCCGGGAAAACCTTTTGCCTTGGAGGTTGATGCTTCCCCCGTTCAAGCAGGCACCATTCTTACCCAGAAAAGTGTCAAGGGTAAAACTGTGACCTGTGGATTTTTTTCTAAAACCTTCTCGCCAGTGGAGAGAAACTACTCCATCGGAGATCGTAAACTGCTTGCTATTTAACTCGCCTTGGACGAGTGGCGACATTTGTTGAAAGGATCTCCTCATCCGATCAGTATTTATTCTGATCACAAGAATCTCCTGTACCTTCAGTCTGCCCAGTCTGTACCTTGAACCCTCGCCAGGCAAGGTGGTCTTTGTTCTTCTCCCGATTTAATTTTTTCGTTCATTTCCGTCCAGCTAATAAGAATATCAGAGCTGACGCCCTCTCCAGATCTTCTGACATTTTGGGTTTGGATCCTACTCCAAGACATATTATCCCTCCTGATCGTCTGATTACTGCAGCTCCTGCCGATCTACTACAGCGGCCTCCTGGTAAAACTTTTGTACCAGTCAGATTAAGACGCAAAGTTCTAAACTGGGGTCATTGTTCCTTATTGGCTGGCCATCCAGGAGTATGTAAGACATTTCTTCTAATCTCCCGAAACTATTGGTGGCCGTGTCTGGAACATGATGTCTCTGAATTTGTGCGTTTCTGTGCCACTTGTGCTCGAGACTAGACCTCTCAACAGAGACTCGCGGGACTTTTGCAGCCGTTACCCATTCCTGAGATTCCATGGACTCACATCGCTAAGGATTTTATTACCGATCTTCCACCATCACACAATAACACAGTCATCTGGGTTGTGGTAGATCGGTTTTCTAAAATGGCTCATTTTATTCCTCTCCCCAGGCTCCCATCAGCTCCACAACTGGCTAAGCACTTCTTACTTCATGTCTTCCGTCTTCACGGTCTTCCAGAAAACATTGTATCGGATCGTGGAGTACAGTTTGTGTCCAAATTCTGGCAAGCCCTCTGTTCTTGTCTTGGCATCAGTTTGGATTTCTCCTCTGCCTACCACCCCCAGTCCAATGGCCAGGTGGAAAGGGTAAATCAAATTTTGGAGACTTGTTTACGCCATTTTGTTTCTGCTCGTCAGGACCACTGGGTTGATCTTCTTCCCTGGGCTGAATTTTCCTACAATCAGAAGGACTCTGAGTCCACAAGACATCTCTTTTTTTATTGTTTTTGGTCATCATACCCGGTCTCCTCTTCCAGTCCCAGTCTCTTCCAGTCTCCCAGCTGTAGATGAACTTGTCCAAGATTTTCTCCTCCATTTGGCGACAGACTCGGCAATCATTATCTCTGGCTTCCTCCCGAATGAAAACTCAAGCAGACAAGGGAAGAAGATCTCCCCCATCCTTCTCTCCTGGTGATAAAGTGTGGTTATCTTCTAAATACATTTGGCTTAAAATCCTCAGTTACAAACTTGGTCCTCGTTTTCTGGGTCCGTTCGAGGTCTTACAAAAGATCAATCCAGTTTCATACAAACTCCTCTTGCCACCTTCTCTACGCATTCCTAACTCCTTTCATGTATCTCTCCTCAAACCTCTAGTTACCAACCGTTATTCTCAAAGAAAAAACTCTGCTCCAACTCCTGTCTCCGGTTCCTCAGATATTTATCAAGTTAAAGAGATCCTGTCCTCTAAAATGGTACATGGCAGAAAAATTTTTTTGTTCCATTCGAGGGGTTTTGGTCCTGAGGAGAGGTCCTGGGAGCCCGAGGAAAACATCTTGGACCGTAATCTCCTCAAAATAAGAGGGGGAGACCAAAGGGAGGGGGGGGGTACTGTAATGAACAGCGCTCAGGCAGGACATACCGGCCATGAGCGCATCTTTCCCCGTGTGTTGGCTCCTGATGGGGCTGGGATTCACATTGCGGGACGCGCCCGCATGCGAGTCCCAGCCCGTCACTCACCTCCGTCCCTGGCCTCTGTCCCTCAGCTCCAACGCGCGTGCACCGCCTCCTTGCGCGCGCGTGGCGGAGCTTTGAAATTTAAAGGGCCAGTGTGCCCGTAATTTGTATTCCCACCTGCACCATTGTTATAAGTTTTAGCTCCTCCCTAGTACCCTTGCCGGATCTTTGTTTGCCCTGCGCCTTAGAGAAAGCAGCCTTAGTGTTTCCTTGCCATGTACCAGACCTTTGTATTCTGTGACCCGACCATGTTTCTAGCCGCCACCCTATTGACCTTCTGCTACCCTACTGACCTCTAGCCAGTCGGACTACGTCCTGCCTATTCCTTCGGTGCCACGCTTCACCTCATCCGCCTGTGTGGTCGAGTCATGCCAGGGATAGCGACCTGGGTGTCGCCTGCCACAGCAAGTCCAACCCGCTTTGCAACAGGCTCTGGTGAAAACCAGCGGCACCTTAGACTCTGCTCCCTGGCACGGCCGGCGTCATCTGCCACATAGGTCCAGGGGATCCACTACATAACCCGCTCCAGACTACCGTGGTATTACGGATCTACTGCTCCCTAGATACCTGCCATCTGTGTTGAGTCTTACAGGTATCTTGGCCCACTCCTCATAAGATCCTGCTCCAACTGTTTTAGGTGTGAAGGTGTCTTCTCCAGACTGCCAGTATCTTGGCCCACTCCTCATATGATCCTGCTCCAGTTGTCTCAGTTGTGAAGGTTTCTCCTCCAGACTATAGGTATCTTGACCCACTCCTCATAAGATACTGCTCCAGCTGTCTCAGGTGTGAAGGTGTCTTCTCCAGACTGCAGGTATCTTGCCCCACTTCTCATAAGATACTGCTCCAGCTTTCTCAGGTATAAAGGTGTCTTCTCCAGACTGCAGGTATATTGGCCCATTCCTCATAAGGTACTGCTCCAGCTGTCTCAGGTGTGAAGGTATCTTCTCCAGAATGCAGGCATCTTGGCCCACTCCTTATAAGATACTGCCCCAGCTGTCTCAGGTGTGAGGGTGTCTTCTTCAGACTGCAGGTATCTTGGTTCACTCCTCATAAGGTACTGCTACAGCTATCTCAGGTGTGAAGGTGTCTTCTCCAGACTGCAGGTATCTTGGCCCACTCCTCATAAGATACTGCTCCAACTGTTTTAGGTGTGAAGGTGTCTTCTCCAGAGTGCCAGTATCTTGGCCCACTCCTCATATGATCCTGCTCCAGTTGTCTCAGTTGTGAAGGTTTCTCCTCCAGACTATAGGTATCTTGACCCACTCCTCATAAGATACTGCTCCAGCTGTCTCAGGTGTGAAGGTGTCTTCTCCAGACTGCAGGTATCTTGGCCCACTCCTCATAAGATACTGCTCCAGCTATCTGAGGTATAAAGGGGTCTTCTCCAGACTGCAGGTATCTTGGCCCACTCCTTATAACATCTGGCTCCAGATGTCTCAGGTGTGAAGGTGTCTTCTCCAGACTGCAGGTATCTTGGCCCATTCCTCATAAGATCCTGCTCCAGCTATCTCAGGTGTGAAGGTGTCTTCTCCAGACTGCAGGTATCTTGGCCCACACCTCATAAGATCCTGCTCCAGATGTCTCAGGTGTGAAGGTGTCTTCTCCAGACTGCAGGCATCAGCTCCTTCCTCAGATATTCAATAGGATTCAGATTAGGGTTCATAGAAGACACTTCGCAATAGTCCAATGTTTTGCTCTTAGCCATTCTTGGGTGTTTTTAGCTGTCTGTTGGATCATTATCCTGTTGGAGGACTCATGACTTATTACTGAGACCAAGCTTCCTGACGTTGGGCTGCACATTTCACTCCAGATTGCCTTGCTAGTCTATTTGTTTGATTTTAATGTTGGTGTGAGGGGACCGATCTACCTCTTGGGAGAAAATACCTTCCCACCTACCTACTGGGGGCACCTACCCTACCCAATAGGAAAAACTACCTACTTACTGTGGGGATTCCATCAGCCTACTTGGGTACCCATCTACCTATTGGAGAAACTAGCTAATCTACCTACCTAGGTGAACCTACCTACCTACTGCAGGATACCTACTTACTGAGGGTACCTACATACCTAATGGGAAGACCCACCTACCCAATGGGGGGAGGGGAAACTACCTACCTACTTGGGGGACCTGTATACCTATGGAGGAAATTCGTCTCCTGGTTCACACCTGCCTACCTTCTGGGGAAACCTGCTACCTACTGGGGGACCTGTCTACCCCCTGTGGAACCTACCTACTTAATGGGGGGGAACTATCTACTTACTGGGGATCTATCTACCTAATGCTTTCAGTGAAAATGAAAATATATTGCTGGTTGGCTTAGAACATGGTCAGTGGGGGCTTAGCTAAAATGGGTTCCAAAATAGAAGTCACACATGGGCTCTTGTGCCTGAAACAGCCCAAACAGCAAATGGTGGGGAACCTTACTGTAGATTTTGCACTGAAGCTTAGGAAATTTAAAGGGGTACTCGGGTGGAAAACTTTTTTTTAAATCAACTGGTGCCGGAAAGTTAAACAGATTTGTAAATTACTTCTATTAAAAAATCTTAATCCTTCCAGTACATATTAGCTACTGAATACTACAGAGGAAATTCTTTTCTTTTTGAAACACAGTGCTCTCTGCTGACATCACGAGCACAGTGCTCTCTGCTGACATCTCGGTCCATTTTAAGAACTGTCCAGAGCAGGAGAAAATCCCCATAGCAAACATTTGCTGCACTGGACAGTTTCTAAAATGGACAGAGATGTCAGCAGAGAGCACTGTGCTTGTGATGTCAGCAGAGAACACTGTGTTCCAAAAAGAAAATAATTTCCTCTGTAGTATTAGGCAGCTAATAAGTATTGGAAGGATTAAGATTTTTAATAGAAGTAATTTACAAATCTGTTTAACTTTCTGATACCAGTTGATTTAAAAAAAAAAAAAACACTCATGAAGTTTCACCTCTGATGGTCAGAGCTTGGAGTTGTGGCAAAATTTGCCGAGTTGGCCCTACGGTATGTATCCAGGTTGTGATTGCAGTAAAGGATACAACCTCCTAAGATGGATCATTTAAAGCAGAAAAATGTAACAAGGCACCATCAGGCACCTCTGTTCCCCAACATGCTAGAACCAAGAATTCATGGTGGGGTTACATCTTACAGGACTTACAGATATAACCCCAATACATTCCCCGTGCCACATCCTGTCAAAAGTCGTGTGCCCAATGTCTTACTATCGGTGTCAAAGTAGATGGCAAAGTTCTTACAGACAATAGTCAACCTTCTTCGTAGACAAAATGGCACATAAAAAGATGACAATTTCTACAGACACCATAGATGAGAAGTTTAATATTCCTAAAATTATATCGATCCTAATGAGGTTTCCTCATCTGAAGCTTGGGAATCGTTCCTTATGTATTAATGTCATCACTCGTTAATCTCACTAATTGAGAAGTCTTGAGATGTGGACCAGAAGGTCACCTCCCCTCCATGTTGTCCCTCACCCTCCTGTCCTCCAGACATTTGTATTGTGCTGCCTATTCCTTAGAACAATGCCTCGCATTACTGATAGCTAATGATTCCTTAACAAGAGCCAACGTCGTACAGTTAACATCTTATTCCACCCGATGCTCCTGTAACAATGTCTAATGGGGGACGGCCATTAACTTCGTATTCTTGAAGATCACGCAGCTTAAATGCCAGTCACTTAGGCGCTAATGCAATACAATGACTGGTCGTAATATCCGAGAGGTGTCAGGTTGTCACAATTCACGTCTCATCAGGGCGATTAGGCTGGAGAGTGAACCCTCCCAGCTGGTAAAGTGACCTCATATCAAGGAGCTAACATCCAAGGAATTAAGTTATTAGCTGCTTGACATCTTAAGTGGCGAATATGTAAATGTTCAGTTAAGGATGCAAATTAGACTAAGCTGCTTAGTGTTACATTTTTCTTAACCTCTGCATGTCTACTAAACAGGAAAAAGTGGTGGCAGCTTGGGGAGGGATGTACTGTACTGGGCCGCCATAACTGGGCTTACTGAAATTCCCATTATGCCCCTTAACCCCATCTTGTGCCCTTGTACATACATTGGGTGGGGTTTGGGGGAAAGCTGTTTTAGTGCAAGCAAAGTGACCCCCTATTTTTAGAAAGAAGAGGAATAAAAGGATCTTCATGTATTTTTTTATGCTCATACCATATGTTTAGTGGGCCAATGGGGACAGAGGATCAGAACATTATTGGGGCCTATCCATTTATGCTTACAGTAAAAGGCACCATATTGGGAACCAGGTTTGGCCATCACTGGGTTTACCAAACTGGACTAAAAAGTATAAAAGCAATACTCAACTTCTAAGATGTCACACAGCCGCTGTTCTGATGTTGCACCATGCCCATTGCTCACCATTACCTAGTGACATCTCAACAGAAAGTAGGTGTCCACTCAGTGAGCTGGGACTCACCTCAGATGCTAATTGGCTGAGCAGGTACGTCTTTGTGCCAGGAGAAGACCAAGAATTGGTGAACAAAGTTAGTGAAATTTCTTAGCCAATTTTAGATACATCAGTGGCAGTCTACAGGTAATTTGGGGCTCTTTATTTACCTGGGTGCATAAACTAGAACTATGTGGACTGATGGTAGCCTTGGTATTACATATCAATAAGATACATAAGATAACGCTTGGCCAAACACAACTTGTCCAAACTTTTTCCCACTGGAGACCAAACGCTGGAGACCACTGAACAAACAACACAGAATTGAGATTGGGGGCAGACAGAAACCATTGAAATTTTATGTCCATAGTCAGTAATAGTAAGGGGACGGAGTTGTAGCCAAACAAAGAAAGCCCAGAGTCTATTGGTCTTGTGGTGGTCTTCTACTCAACAGACCAGCATGTAAAGGTTCCACCTATTTTGGACACAAGCATTTGTGAGGACAAGCGGGTCTTGTTTTTTTATAGTCACTTTGCACCCTGGGATGTTTTATTGGAATAATTTAAAGTAGAAAATGAGCAAATTTGCATATTCACTGGATAAGAAGAATTTCTTCATTTGTCTGAGGATGGTTATGTGTAGAGTCATGTGCTCCATGAAGCTGCCGGTGGTTCCTCCTCCTATGTCTTTATAAAGGCTGTGCCTCCTGTCAGCACCTTTCTTGAAAAGGCATCCACCCCGAGGCAACAGTCTCTGTCCATGACCTCCAGAGAGAACATGTGATCCATGTATTTCTGCAGGTAAGTAGGCAGAAGAAGGAAGGGGCTGCAAAAATCTACTGATTTCAGACTTAAACATTAACTCTGAGATTATACATAACTATAACGTTCCTTGTACAGATTTTCTGTGTGTTCAGCTGTAAGAAACACTGGTGAACCATCTCTTTAGGAAAGCTTCGATCACTGTCTTTTCAGAATGGGCATGGTAAGGGTGAAGTAAATTAGGGCATACAGGTGACAGGAATTTTGGGGCCCCATACAGCCAAAGTGTTTAACCCAACTCCCCTCCACCACCACTAAAAAAGTCCCCCAAACACAGTAGTTACCCATCTAATAGTGCCTCTGCACAGTAGGTACTACTCTAATAGTGCCCACATACAGTAGAGACCTCTTTCATAGTGCCCCCATACTGTATATCAGTTACCTCTCTAATAGTGCCCTCATACAGTAGTTATCCCTCTAATAGTGCCCTCATACAGTAGTTATCCCTCTAATAGTGCCCTCATACAGTAGTTATCCCTCTAATAGTGCCCTCATACAGTAGTTATCCCTCTAATAGTGCCCCCATACAGTAGTTACCCCTCCAACACTTCCCTCACACAATTGTTACCCTTCCAATAGTGCCCCTATAATATATATAAGTAGTTATCCCTCTAGAAGTGCCAGCGCACAGTGGTTACTCCTCTAATAGTACCCTCACACACTAGTTATCCCTTTAATAATGCCCTCATGCAGTAGTTACCCCTCTGATTGTACCTCTGCACAGGAGTTACCACTCTAATAGGCCCCCATATAGTAGCAGAGGCGGCTGCAGAACTTGACCAGGGCCCCTGATGGCGGTAACTCTAGTACTGCCCTGATGGCGGTCCTAACAGACCCCTTCCAGTGGTTTCAACACTTGGGACAACTGTTTCTTATTGTGGTAACCATCAGCTGGTGTGGGGAGTCTAACAGGCCAGGTAATAATCCCTGTGAAGAGGGCAGGCACATTAGTTCTCATCCAGAAGGAAGAAATCTGTCAAAAAGTGAGCGCAGGAATTACAGGCCTGTTAGATTAACCTCCTTTGTATGTTAATTGTTTGAGGGTTTTCTAAGAGATGCTATTTTGGAGTATTTTGATCAAAATAAATGTAGGTAAAAAGATTTATGAGGGATTTAAAGGTTTATGAGGGATCGGTCCTGTCAAACTAACCTGATCAGCTTTTATGAGGAGGTGAGCTCCAGACTGGACCAGGGGGAATCGCTGGATGTCATTTATCTGGATTTTTCCAAAGAATTTGATACGGTGCCACATAAACGGTTGGTGCATAAAATGAGAAGGATTGGGCTGGGGGAGAAAGTGTGTAAGTGGGTAAGTAACTGGCTCAGTGATAGGAAACAGAGGCCAGGGCCGGCCTTTGGGGTGTGCGAGCTGTGCGGCCATAGTAACAGGGGCGCCGGGTGGCCGACACAGCTCGCAGGCCCCCCGCCACTACACTATGTATTGCTGCCTTTATCTACAATAATGGGTTACATAGACCCACCAATGCAGCACTACGGGCAGCCCGCAGTCCTACTGTGAAGAGGAGAGGAGCAGGACGGTGAGGGCAGTGCAGTCACATGGTCCAGAGGCCCCTCCCACTGTCACTGTGCACTGACCCGAGGGGAGGAATAGGAACAGCCTGCACCTCTCCTGCTGTGTGCTCCTGTCAGAACTGCCGCTGACCACTAGTAGGAAGTATGGATGATAATGGTGCCGTAAATCTAACTACACAACGGACTCTAGCAGCATCGGACCATGGATGCTTTCCTACAGGCATTTACAAGCTAGTGTCCTGTGCCTTAGACATGAGGCACTAATTGCAAAAATGCCTGCAGGAAACATTCCTCATCCAGTGTTCCCCAACCATAGTGCCTCCAGCTGTTGCAAAACTACAACTCCCAGCATGCCTAAACAGCCAAAAGCTGCAACAGCTGGAGGCACACTGGTTAGGGAAAACTGCCTTAATCTGATGCTGCTTCAGTAAAGTATATGTGCTGTATATAGGGTCCATGTGAGTCCCAATTTATGAAAGTAAATAAGGAGAAATAGGACACCGGCACTTCCACCACTAGTAATCCAGCCGCACTTCACCTGGATTGAATGCCTAACTTCAGCGCACCCCCCTGATTACGGTTGTGCACGATGCTGTAAAATGTTCATATATTGTAGACTTATAGAAGAAAAATACAGAAGCCAGCAAACTCACGTTTATTCATAGGATACAGTACCCCGCCCTCTGATGTATCACCGATGCACCGTATCCTATGAATAAAAGTGACTACTGAATGGTGAGTGCTGGCTTCTGTATTTTTCTTCCATAAGTCCAATTTATGAAAGTCATGAGGTACTACCACTGCCTTATATGCTCCTCATCTATAGCTGGGTCCCTAATGATTACTAACAGTAAGTTTTCCAGACGCTAAAATAGTTTCATACTTGCTGACCGCCAGAGCGCATGGGGATAGGCGCAGGTGCATGGGGATAGGCGCAGGTGCATGGGGATAGGTGCAGGTGCATGGGGATAGGCGCAGGTGCATGGGGATAGGCGCAGGTGCATGGGATAGGCGCAGGTGCATGGGGATAGGTGCAGGTGCATGGGGATAGGCGCAGGTGCATGGGGATAGACGCAGGTGCATGGGGATAGGCGCAGGTGCATGGGATAGGCGCAGGTGCATGGGGATAGGCGCAGGTGCATGGGGATAGGCGCAGGTGCATGGGGATAGGCGCAGGTGCATGGGGATAGACGCAGGTGCATGGGGATAGACGCAGGTGCATGGGGATAGGCGCAGGTGCATGGGGATAGGCGCAGGTGCATGGGATAGGCGCAGGTGCATGGGGATAGGCGCAGGTGCATGGGGATAGGCGCATTTGCATGGGGATAGGCGCAGGTGCATGGGGATAGGCGCAGGTGCATGGGGATAGGCGCAGGTGCATGGGGATAGGCGCAGGTGCATGGGGATAGGTGCAGGTGCATGGATGGCGGGGGAAAAGTAAGGGAGAAGCGATCACAGCAAGTTACATGGAGCTGGTGGAATGAGCCCCGGCTGTGGGGTGAGGAAGTAGAGCACCACAAAATGAGTAGCTGCCGCACACAGCAGTCCTGCAGATCACCAAGCGCTCCTCACATCCCAGGCTAAACTCAGGGAGCTGTCGGCAGTGAGCATCACGGAGCCCAGTCCTGCTGCAGCCATGGGTAGGGTGTTCTTCTTTTGACTGAGTCTGATTAAGGGGGACTGGCGAAGGGGGAGGGTCTGATCATAGGCGTGCGCAGCCTATTGCATTAGGGTGTGCACCCTAAAGCACAACTCGCCGCGCGCATGCATATCTATATATCTATCTATCTATCTATCTATCTATATATATATATATATAAATAGTATACTTCCCCCACATTAGGTGCAGTACAGTTCCCCCACATTAGGTTGGCAATACAGTTCCCCTACATTAGGTTGGCAGTATAGTTCCCCCACATTAGGTTGACAGTACAGTTCCCCCCACATTAGGTTGACCGTACAGTTTCCCCACATTAGGTGCAGTACAGTTCCCCCACATTAGGTGCAGTACAGTTCCCCCACATTAGGTGCAGTACAGTTCCCCCACATTAGGTTGGCAATATAGTTCCCCCACATTAGGTTGGCAGTACAGTTCCCCCACATTAGGTGCAGTACAGTTCCCCCACATTAGGTGCAGTACAGTTCCCCCACATTAGGTTGGCAATATAGTTCCCCCACATTAGGTTGGCAGTATAGTTCCCCCACATTAGGTTGGCAGTACAGTTCCCCCACATTAGGTTGGCAGTACAGTTCCCCCACATTAGGTGCAGTATAGTTCCCCCACATTAGGTTGGCAGTACAGTTCCCCCACATTAGGTTGGCAATACAGTTCCCCCACATTAGGTGCAGTGGCATCTCTAGCTTTCAAATTTTTTTTTTTTTTTTGGGGGGGGGGGGGGGGGCACACTGGGGGCCAGGACAAAAGTAGGGGGGGATTATAACAACGCTACATGTATCCACATGAAAAAGAAGTGAAATGTCACTTATTTTCTGTGCAGTTTTCAAAGCTGTCACCGCACACTGTTTGGCAAAGAAATTGGTGTGGCTTCTGCACCATAAACCATGCAGTCTATGTAAATATGCCTTTAAAGGGTTTGTCCCATTTATAAAGAAAACCCCTATCCACAGTATAGGGGGATAACAAGCAGATAGGTTGGAGACTGACTGCTGGAGTCCCTGCCGACCCTGAGGATGCAGACACAGTTGTCCCTGGAGTGAACAGTGCGTACCACACCTGCGCCGCCACGCCCTTTCCATAGACTCGCATTGAGGGGCATGGTCATTACCCGCAGTGCACACACAGCATTTGGAACTCAAAGTTCCGAATGCTGGCCAGTGGAGTACCCCTTTAAAGGGAACCAATCATCAGATTTTACCCTATATAACGCTTGGCAAAGCGTTATATAGGGTAAAATCTTTATTTTCACCATTCCCGGGGGACACTCCTGCCCCCAGGGATGGTGAAGATATGTAGGTGTAGGTGAGAGTAGGTGAGTGGAGCTCCCCGCCCAGGTGACTACTTACGGCCATGGCGGTGACTAGTTTATAACTTCATATCTTCTGGCAGGAGCGTCCCCGGGGATGGTGAGGGCAACAATGTTACCCTATATAAAACTTTACCAAGCATTATATAGGGTAAAATCTGATGATTGGTTCCCTTTAATGAGATGGGAATATCGCTTAAAACTGCTGCTTTAGCCTATAAAGCAGTGGTCTCCAAACTGTGGACCTCCAGATGTTGTTAAACTACAATTCCCAGCATGCCCGGACAGCCAACAGCTGTCAAGGCATGCTGGGAGTTGAAGTTTTGCAACTCCCAGCATGTCTAATTTCCCTGTCCCATACACAATAAGATAGTCCACCAGCACTACATAGCAGGAGCCATACACCACCATACATATTACCATCACACTGTTACAGACCAAATCCTGTATACTGAGACCAATATTACCAATAATACCAGTATACATGGAGGAATATTATCACCATACATATTATCATCATAATGTTACTGACCAATTCTTGGATACTGAGATGTATAATAATACCAGTATACAAGAAGGAATATTATCACCTTACATATTACTATCATACTGTTACTGATCTAATCCTGTATACTGAGAACACTATTACCAATAATACCAGTATACAAGGAGAAATATTATCATTATACATATCACCATCATACTGATACTGGCCAAATCCTGTATACTGGGACTAATATTACCAATAATACCAGTATACAGGAAGGGAATATTACCCCCATACAGTGACAGATATCAACTCTACTCAGGCTCTGCAAACCATTTAAGTGACTACATACAGTTACATCAGGCAACTCGTAGGTAACGTCTTCTCTAATAGTGATCTTCATCATGACGATTCTTTCCAGACACAACTCTGCTCCACAGAACCTGCCAGAAAAATATTTTAGGCTCTTTTACAGCACCTATAGCACCCCAAACAGTAATAATAACCTCCTTAGTGTTGCACACAGTACAGTGGGTAGATAAGTGGGTTGCGTAAAAGTAGGTAGGTCCCCCACATTTAGTTCCCCGAGTAGGTAGGTGCCATCTGAAGATAGCTGCCCCCTCTAGGCAGTAACATCCCCCTATAGGTAGGGGGTTACTTCCTGTAGGTAGGTCTCTCTGTAGATAGTAGCCCCCTGTATATAGTTGTAGTCCTCAGTATATAGTAGCAGAACCCCCCCCCCCCCCATTTAGGTAATAGGCGGCAGCAGCTTCTATTAGGGAGTAGTTGTAGCATTTAGGTGGTAGTAGTAGTAGCCTCCTTTAAGTATTTATAGTAGTCCTCTCTAGGTATTCATAGTAGCCCCATTAAGGTAGGCATAGTAGCCCATGTAGGTAGGAATAGTAGCCCTCTTTACGTAGGAATAGTAGACTAGTAGCCCCCTTTTAGGTAGCAATAGTAGCCCCCTTAAGGTAGGAATAGTAACCCCATTCAGGTAGAAATAGTAGCCCCCTTTAGGTAGGAATAGTAGCCCCCTTTAGGTAGGAATAGTAGCCTGGTGGCCCCCTTTAGGCAGAAATAGTAGCCTAGTAGCCCCCTTTTAGATAGTAATAGTAACCCGAAAAGTAACCCCCTTTAGGTAGGAATAGTAACCTCGTAGCCCCCTTTAGGTAGGAATAGTAACCTCGTAGCCCCCTTTAGGTAGGAATAGTAGACCAGTAGGTGGTAGTAGTAGTAGTAGCCTCCTTTAAGTATTTATAGTAGCCCTCTTTAGGTATTCATATTAGCCCCATTTAGGTAGGCATAGTAGCCCATTTAGGTAGGAATAGTAGCCCCCTTTAAGTAGAAATAGCAGCCTAGTAGTCCCCTTTAGGTAGGAATAGTAGCTCAGTAGCCCCCATTTAGGTAAGAATAGTAGCTTAGAAGCCCTCATTTAGGTAGGAATAGTAGCTCAGTAGCCCCCCATACAGGTAGGAATAGTAGCTTAGAAGCCCCCTTTAGGTAGGAATAGTAGCTCAGTAGCCCCCTTTAGGTAGGAATAGTAGCTTAGAAGCCCCCTTTAGGTAGGAATAGTAGCTCAGCAGCCCCCATTTAGATAGGAATAGTAGCTTAGAAGCCCCCATTTAGGTAGGAATAGTAACTCAGTAGCCCCCATACAGGTAGGAATAGTAGATTAGAAGCCCCTTTAGGTAGGAATAGTAGCTTAGAAGCCCCCTTTAGGTAGGAATAGTAGCTTAGAAGCCCCCTTTAGGTAGGAATAGTAGCTTAGAAGCCCCCTTTAGGTAGGAATAGTAGCTTAGAAGCCCCCTTTAGGTAGGAATATTAGCTCAGCAGCCCCATTTAGATAGGAATAGTAGCTTAGAAGCCCCCTTTAGGTAGGAATAGTAGCTTAGAAGCCCCCTTTAGCTAGGAATAGTAGCTTAGAAGCCCCCTTTAGGTAGGAATAGTAACCTCGTAGCCCCCTTTAGGTAGGAATAGTAGCCCAGTAGGTGGTAGTAGTAGTAGTAGCCTCCTTTAAGTATTTATAGTAGCCCTCTTTAGGTATTCATATTAGCCCCATTTAGGTAGGCATAGTAGCCCATTTAGGTAGGAATAGTAGCCCCCTTTAAGTAGAAATAGCAGCCTAGTAGTCCCCTTTAGGTAGGAATAGTAGCTCAGTAGCCCCCATTTAGGTAAGAATAGTAGCTTAGAAGCCCTCATTTAGGTAGGAATAGTAGCTCAGTAGCCCCCCATACAGGTAGGAATAGTAGCTTAGAAGCCCCCTTTAGGTAGGAATAGTAGCTTAGAATCCCCCTTTAGGTAGGAATAGTAGCTCAGCAGCCCCCATTTAGATAGGAATAGTAGCTTAGAAGCCCCCATTTAGGTAGGAATAGTAACTCAGTAGCCCCCATACAGGTAGGAATAGTAGCTTAGAAGCCCCCTTTAGGTAGGAATAGTAGCTTAGAAGCCCCCTTTAGCTAGGAATAGTAGCTTAGAAGCCCCCTTTAGGTAGGAATAGTAGCTTAGAAGCCCCCTTTAGGTAGGAATAGTAACCTCGTAGCCCCCTTTAGGTAGGAATAGTAGCCCAGTAGGTGGTAGTAGTAGTAGTAGCCTCCTTTAAGTATTTATAGTAGCCCTCTTTAGGTATTCATATTAGCCCCATTTAGGTAGGCATAGTAGCCCATTTAAGTAGAAATAGCAGCCTAGTAGTCCCCTTTAGGTAGGAATAGTAGCTCAGTAGCCCCCCATACAGGTAGGAATAGTAGCTCAGTAGCCCCCATTTAGGTAAGAATAGTAGCTTAGAAGCCCTCATTTAGGTAGGAATAGTAGCTCAGTAGCCCCCCATACAGGTAGGAATAGTAGCTTAGAAGCCCCCTTTAGGTAGGAATAGTAGCTTAGAAGCCCCCTTTAGGTAGGAATAGTAGCTTAGAATCCCCCTTTAGGTAGGAATAGTAGCTCAGCAGCCCCCATTTAGATAGGAATAGTAGCTTAGAAGCCCCCATTTAGGTAGGAATAGTAACTCAGTAGCCCCCATACAGGTAGGAATAGTAGCTTAGAAGCCCCTTTAGGTAGGAATAGTAGCTTAGAAGCCCCCTTTAGGTAGGAATAGTAGCTTAGAAGCCCCCTTTAGGTAGGAATAGTAGCTTAGAAGCCCCCTTTAGGTAGGAATATTAGCTCAGCAGCCCCATTTAGATAGGAATAGTAGCTTAGAAGCCCCCTTTAGGTAGGAATAGTAGCTTAGAAGCCCCCTTTAGCTAGGAATAGTAGCTTAGAAGCCCCCTTTAGGTAGGAATAGTAGCTTAGAAGCCCCCTTTAGGTAGGAATAGTAGCTTAGAAGCCCCCTTTAGGTAGGAATAGTAGCTTAGAAGCCCCCTTTAGGTAGGAATAGTAGCTTAGAACAGTGTTTCCCAACCAGGGGGCCTCCAGATATTGCAAAACTACAACTCCCAGCAAGGAGGCATTCTGGGAGTTGTAGTTTTGCAACACCTGGAGGCACCCTGGTTGGGAAACAAGGGCTTAGAAGCCCCCTTCAGGTAGGAATAGTAGCTTAGAAGCCCCTTTGGGTAAAAATAGTAGCTTAGAAGCCCCCTTTAGGTAGGAATAGTAGCTTAGAAGCCCCCTTTAGGTAGGAATAGTAGCTTAGAAGCCCCTTTAGGTAGGAATAGTAGCTTAGAAGCCCCCTTTAGGTAGGAATAGTAGCTTAGAAGCCCCCTTCAGGTAGGAATAGTAGCTCAGAAGCCCCCTTTAGGAAGTAACAGTACCCCCCCCCCCCAATAGGTAATAAAAGTAGTCCCCTCTAGAAAGTCGAGTTAAAAAAAAATCAAAACATACGTAACTGGCTTTAGCATGGCGTGTCCTCTCCTTCTCTTCCCCTCCGGTCTGAGCTCCGACGCATTATGACGTCACTCATGCGCCAGAGCACAGAGCGCAGAGGAAGGCTGTCCGGGGCCTCTTGTTGGCTGCCTGCAAATCGCCGGCAGCCACAAGAGTGATTGACAGGGCGGGGAGCCAATGGCTCTTCGCTCTGTCAATCAGCCTAGCACCACATTTAACAATAGGCGCGTCTGTAAGACACGCTTATAGTGAAATAAGTTCTGCACCAGCCGGCCGGGCTTGCGCTCGGCACTGTCCCCGGGCAAATGAGTGATGGACAGTCCGGCACCAATTTCAGTTGGGGGGGCTCCTTGACGACGCCACTGGTCCCTGGGCTTGATTAGGGTGTGCCCAGGCACACCCGGCACACCCCGTGCGCACGCCTATGGGTCTGATTAAGGGGTGAAGGGGGGGAGATGGTCTGATCATGAGTGACAGGGGACTGAATAATAAAAACATGGGACTGGTGAAGAGAGGGGTCTGAGTCTGCTTAAGGGGGACTGGTAAAGGGGGAGGGCCTGATTAAGGGGGTCTGTGTCTGATTAAGGGGGGCAGGGGACTGGTGAAGGGGGGGTCTGAGTCTGCTTAAGGGGGACTGGTAAAGGGGGAGGGCCTGATTAAGGGGGTCTGTGTCTGATTAAGGGGGGCAGGGGACTGGTGAAGGGGGGGTCTGAGTCTGCTTAAGGGGGACTGGTAAAGGGGGAGGGCCTGATTAAGGGGGTCTGCATCTGATTAAGGGGGGCAGGGGACTGGTGAAGGGGGACATGGGACTGATTAAGGGGGCAGGGGAATGATTAAGGGGGCAAGGGAATGATTAAGGGGGACAGGGGACTGATTAATGGGGGCAGGGGACTGATTAAGTGGGACAGGGGACTGATTAAGGGGGGCAGGCGACTGGTGAAGGGGGGCAGAGGACTGGTGAAGGGGAGGCAAGTGTTTTTTTGAACGGATGGCCAAGGGTTTTGGTGATGGAAATGAATATTTGTTACAAAGATTTTTTTCCTCTTTGTGTATGTTTATGGGGTAATTGGGGGGGGGGGGGAGGGGCGCCACAAGGTTAGCTCGCACAGGGCGCCTGAACACCTAAGGCCGGCCCTGACAGAGGGTGGTTATTAATGGTACTTATTCTGATTGGGTGACTGTTACTATCGGGGTACCACAGGGGTCAGTCTTGGGTCCTATTCTATTTAAAGGAAAAGGGTCACCCATTTACTCGCACTATTACGCGATACATGGGGTTATAGTGCGGGTGAACAGGAAACCGATGCGGGGTCTCAGACTGCTATACCTACCTGCAGTCCGGAGCCCCGATCCCCCAAAGGTCCCCCTCTTCCAGTACTGACTTGCGCTTTGAGGCAGGCCCACCGGCTAGATTTAAATATTCATAAGCGCCAGTCATGTGAGCGCTCAGTGGGCACGAGTGCTCACATGACCAGCGCTTATGAATATTTAAATCCAGCCGGCGGGCCTGCCTCAAAGTGTAAATCAGTACTGGAAGAGGGGGATCTTCGGGGGATTGGGGCTCCGGACTGCAAGTAGGCTGTTCACCCACACTATAAACCGGTGTATCGGGTGACCGTTGTCCTTTAATATATTTATTTATGACCTTGTAGAGGGGTTGTATAGTAAAGTAGCAATCTTTGCAGATGATACTAAACTCTGTAATGTGGTTAACACAATGGAGGACAGTGCACTGTATATAGGAGATAACATAATAGAGGATAGTGCACTGTGTATAGTAGATAATACAATAGAAGACTGTGCACTGTGTAGAGTAGATAACGCAATAGAGGACATGGCACTGTGTAGAGAAGATAACACAATAGACTGTTACAAATGTATCTGGATAGGTTGGAGGTTTGGGCTGAGAAGTGGCAGATGAGGTTCAACACTGATAAATGTAAGGTAATGCACATGGGGAGGAAAAATCGGGGCTGAGATTATGTATTAAATGCACAAAGCAGGATATTTGGTTCAGCTTTTCTTAGTTGTGTCTTAAATTCTTACCAGGTGATGACAGCTTATAGAAAAGGATCCTAGAAATAGGCCCCCTCAATAATCCGGTTATCATTAAGGTACACCCCCTACAAGATTGGTTAGACCTGACATAGAGAAATAGAGGTGTTTGCTGCTTCACTTTCTCTCCTTGTCTTTGAGGTTTAGTAATGTTGATATTCCCCGGCACCATGTTTCTTTCTCCTGAACGCTGGAGGTCCCATGACATTAATCACTGCTTTAAATTTTTTCCAAGTCCATACAACAGTGTTTTCCAAACAGTGTGCCTCCATCTGTTGCAAAACTACAACTTTCAGCATGCCCGGACAGCCTTTGAGAGTTGTAGGTTTGCAACAGCTGGAGGCACACTGGTTGAGAAACACTGTTGTAGAGTGTACATGGCAGATTTTTTGCAGAACACCTGCCTGGAAAATTACCGGCAGACAGTCCGCAGACAGCGAGCGCGGGCAGAACATGCCTGCGCTAGAACTGCTCGGACATGCGCCATCTCCATAGACGGCAATGCATTGCCAAGCTGATTCTACAGAAAGAATCGACATGTCAATTTTTTCCACGAAAAATTGAATCTGAGTTTTTTTGTGGCAGATGTTTAAGCTGCGGAAATCCCATCGTGTGATTCAACAGTCCAGGCAGAATTTTTCCGCTGGTCTCTGCTTGGAAATTCCGCCATGTGAACGAGGCCTCAAGAGCCAATAGTTCCAGTAGGAATCAAGAAAAAACTTAATGCAGCTCTGGATGTGACTGGAAGCATGATGTAACTCAGCGCCTGTTCAGGGTAAGAAAAGCAAAGTATTATCAAAGTTTTTTCTTTTTTTATATTGGATGACATAAACTTGTTGCACAGAGGTGATCCGGCACTTTATTATTATTTTGAATTTCGCCAGTAGAGTCGTGCCGAGGCCTGCTGGATCTTATTTCACCAGCCCCAAGACCCCCTCGCCGCACTTGTTCCCCCCATCTGTCTGGGCATGCTGGGAGTTGTAGTTTTGCAACATCTGGAGGACAACAGTTTGGAGACCACTGTGTCGTGGTCTCCAAACTGTGGTCCTCCAGATATTGCAAAACTACAACTTTCAGCATGCACTGACTGTCTGGGCATGTTGGGAGTTGTAGTTTTTGCAACATCTGAAGTGGCACAGTTTGAAGACCACTATACAGTGGTCTCCAAACTGTAGCCCTCCAGCATGCCCAGACAGTTGGGGATGCTGGGCGGTGTAGTTCTGCAATATCTGGCCCTTCAGATGTTGCAGAACTACAACTCCCAGCATGCATGGACAGTCTGGGCATGCTTGGAGTTGTAGTTTTGCAACATCTGGAAGGCTACAGTTTGGAGACCACTATTTAGCGGTCTCCAAACTGTTCTTCCACATTTAGCGGTCTCCAAACTGTCTTCTTCGCGTTACACATTTTTGGGGGGGCTATTTCTCCTTTTTTTTTTTTTTAAGAAAACAATGGAGTTACAACTACATGTTAGTGTTGTTAGTGGAGATTTTTATTTTTCTAAAGGGTTAACAAACTTTTTAAATGTCATTTTGAATACTTTGATGGGGTGCAGTTTTCATAATGGGGTCCATTATAGGGGATTTTCAACATAAAGACCCTCAAATTCACTGCTAAACTTAACTGGTCCCTGAAAAATTCTGATTTTGAAATTTTCAGCAAAAATTAGAAAACTGCTGCTATACTTTGAAGCCCTCTGGGGTCTTCAAAAAGTAAAAACTTGTCAACGTTATGATGCCAACATAAAGTAGACATATTGTATATGTGAATCAATATATAATTTATATGACATGTCTCTTTTCCTTACAAGTAGAGAGCTTCAAAGTTAGAAAAATGCAAAATTTTCAAAGTTTTCCTGAAATTTTGGAATTTTTCACCAAGAAATGATGCAAGTAATGACGGAAATTTACCATTAACATAAAGTAAAATATGTCACAAAAAAACAATCTCAGAATCAAATTTATAAGTAAAAGCATCCCAGAGTTATTAATGCTTAAAGTGATAGAGGTCAGATTTGAAAAAAAATGCTCCCATCCTTAGGGTCATAATGGGCTCCGTCCCCAAGGGGTTGAGGGGTTGCTGGGACTTGTAGTAGGACTGGACAATTGAATGCAGACCACGCTGACTTGACAGATGACAGGGACTGACTTGACTCATAAAGCTGTGACTTTATCTTACTTGACTTGATGGTGGCTGCAGGACTGGACTTTGAGGTCTCCAAGACTGTTGAGACCCAATTAGCTCCTAGCAGGCTATAACTACCCCTCCCCCTTATTACAATAATTAATTAAATAATAACTGACACAACAACAATTCAACTTTTTATGGGTGGGGATCGGCCACAGCTTTATTTATAAAATTACTTATATAAATAACAATTTAACTGTAACAAAGACACCGATTGGCTTCTTGCCAACCCGAGAGGTGCTGCCACACTGTCCTGTGTGGAGGTCTACCCCGGGTTGACCCCGCTTTCACCGTCTTCTTACCGCCAAGCTGTGACTTACAATAAACAAAGATACAAAAAGGGAGGGAGGGAGGGCAAAACTCCGGGTCCTGGGCAGATTGAGGGGGAAGGGAGGCACCACAGCTATAAATACCCAGGGGAGGGCCCCTGAAAGCCCGGGAAACTATTAGACCCCTGATTGGTGCACTCCTTCCCCCCCACCCATGGGACATACCACTATAGTTACCAACAAGTTTTTACAGACGGGGGAGGGGGCTAAAAACCTTGCCTGTATATTTCTTAACCCCTTAACTGCTCACCAGTCAGGGGGCAAGCTAGTTATGCACAGCTTGCCCCTCCAGACTGTTGAGACCCAATTAGCTCCTAGCAGGCTATAACTACCCCTCCCCCTTATTACAATAATTAATTAAATAATAACTGACACAACAACAATTCAACTTTTTATGGGTGGGGATCGGCCACAGCTTTATTTATAAAATTACTTATATAAATAACAATTTAACTGTAACAAAGACACCGATTGGCTTCTTGCCAACCCGAGAGGTGCTGCCACACTGTCCTGTGTGGAGGTCTACCCCGGGTTGACCCCGCTTTCACCGTCTTCTTACCGCCACGGAGGAGACCAGTTAGCCCTACACTGGGCTCCGACCCCCACCCAAGAGATACTGGATAGCCAACACCTGGGGCCACTTCAGCCCCCCGGACACACCCAACACATTTCCTCTCCAGGAAATCCGCCCAACACATTTCCTCTCCAGGAAATCCGCCCAACACATTTCCTCTCCAGGAAATCCGCTCAACACATTTCCTCTCCAGGAAAACCGCCCAACACGTTTCCTCTCCAGGAAAACCGAGGTACCTGCCACCAGGACCTATTTCTTATATAAATTTGTATTCATTCATTTTATTTATTAATCTTTTTATTTTTATTTTTTTAATAACTCTTGTGCGAACACATCTCTCAGACTCACCCATACATCGAAGAGAGCCGCAGCACTCGCACCACCTTGCGGAAAACCACTCGCAAAACATAACACATATGGGAAACATCAAACTGGGCGAAAATAGCAACGCAACATGCAGATCGCCAGCGCCCCACGCGCTGCGCTACCCTCTCCGGAAACCAAGCCATCTCCGCCGGCCCCGATACAAAAGAGGGCGATTCTCAAACTCACAACACCCCATCCTATCAAAGAAAAGCAAAACCCAAAACAGACAAAAAACTCGAAACTGAATAATCGGGGGCATGGAGCAAAAAAGAAAAAAGGGGGGGGGCGCCCCACAGCCGCCCCGTCAAGCAATAGGACGACAACCCGAAAAAACTGTCATTTGCTGACCCCCATGCAGCACAAGCTGCGCTACCTGGATCGCCGAAGCAGTCTCGGACAAAAAAGGGGGCCTTTAATTTTTATAATTTTTTTTTTTTTTTTTTTTTATTACTGTGTCGCAAATTGCACAAAATAGGCACCCAAAAAACAGACACCCCAGTCCCAGATGAGGAGAAAGGAAGTGCCCCATCCACATAGCCCCGAAAAAAGCCAGCGCAAACCTCGGATGAGCAAAACGACGCAAAAGCGACAACCAAAAATCCGACCCGCAGCTGCCACCAAGTGACCCAAAACTGATAGGAAAAACCGTTCGCCTACAGCAAGGCCACCCACTCGCGGGCCCAGCCCCTAGGTACGCACCAACATCCCACCAACCGCAAAGTAGAAAAGAAAAAATTACCCCCCGCCATGCACCAACCGCACCCCACTGGGTCGCAGCACAATGGGAAAGTCACCCACCTGTTTCCTCCTTTTTTTGAATAGAAGGTGATTCACATGAACAGGTGAAGATACCCGGCGTCATGTACTAAGAATGTTATTTGGATGCACAGAGAATACAGCCCAAATCTCGAACCTCCTTGGAGAGGTGACACAGCAGTCAAACTCCGTCATCACATCATATGAAAACGAAATACGAATAAACATCAGAGCCCGGAAGGTTACTACAAAGGGCATTCCAGGTACCAAAAACAAATCCCCTATCCACAGACACATTTGGAACCTCCGGGACCCCCCTCCACTGTAGACATCCCGGCCACCACACCACCAACCACTCGCAAACGCCTTACCGTGAGTGTGACCAAGTCGCAGGAGCCACCAAAGCGGACCAAGAAATACACACCAAATTCCACGATGACCCACGGGCCAGCCACACAGGCAAACCTTCCGACTCCGCCCGAGGGAGCAACCTCCGGAACCACTGCCAGAGAAAAACGAGACAAAGCGTCAACACCCAATACCGACCCCAGGGAGCACAACCCCAAAATAAATAGTAACTCCAAACAGCGAAGCACTAGGCACAACAAGCCGAACACAAGAAGAAATCCGCAAGAGTAATATCAGTGACAACTCCCCGAATGTCAGACCGACAACATGCCACGATCACACAAAGCACCCCAGAAAAGAAGAAAAGTAACACCAAATTAGAGCGCTACCAAGCGCAGGGGCCAAGCCAACCCACACAGTATCGTTACAAGTCCAGAACATGAGCTGCCGAAGCAAGCACCCAAAGTCCCACAACCAATACCAAGGCAAAAGCGCTAACAAAACCAAAGCATGGCAGAAACCCACTGACTACCAAGACCCAGGGCTAAACCACCCAGCAGCACCACTGGGAAACCAAACCACACCAACAAACCAACCAAACCGGCCACATCCGGAAACAGAGCGAGCTTCCCGTGAGCTGCAACGGGGAACAGAAAGCAGGCCTGTCCACTGCACGACACATGAAAAAACCCCAACCAGCCGAAACGTCAGCCCTTAGTGCATCCGGGGCACAAATGCGGGGGCACAGATACCACACACCCTCGGCGGCCAGAGACAACCTGGAGGAAAAAAACTCCGCCCGGAACCATAATCCACGTGGAACAATCAGGAAACCAGCAAGGACCGTGACCAGGGTACCTAGCGAGCCCCGAAGAAACCAAAACAGAGAAAAAGCAATCATACCCTGACCACAGGAAAGCAGCAGACCAACGCGGCATGCGGAACCCATGCTAATCTACTCAGTATTGTTCCAATTTTAACATATGTGCTGCCGAAGCGAGCACCAAATATGGAACGCTTCACAATTTGCATGTCAGCCTTGCAACAACAAACCACACCCCCACAAGCGCAGAGCACAGGAGAATCACCCTCCGGAATACCACCACGAACAGAAGAACTCACAAGGCAAGGCAAACAGAGACTCAAGCGAACCTACCCCCGGAGACTCAAGCGAAACCTACCCACCGAACACATCAGCTAAAGCACCCAAAACGACATACAGAAGTCTCATGCCTACCAGAGATTGGGAAAATACGGAGAGATTAACCAAACAAAAGGGGGAGAAAACCAAAAGAAACAAAACCGTAACTGGGCGGCACCCACCGAATCAGGAAAAGGAACAAGCCGCAGGAGCCAAGTCTGCCAAACCCCGGCCACCCAGAGCGTAAGGCCAAAAGAGCACTCACCGCAGAAAACATTTTTTTTATTTTTTTACTTTTTTATGATACCCTACCAAAGCACCCTGAAATAGAGGAGGAAAGCAGGATTAGAACTCTTGTCTCCCACACAATACACATTCAACTGATGGCTGCTCAGACCACTGACCTACAGCCAGAACCCAAGAAGAGACGTACCCAACTCCCAACCAGAGACCAAACTCAACATACACACAGAAACAAAAGGACGAACACTGCACAGAACGCAGCCATAAGCACACCAACCGGGGAAGGGGCCAAGCCCCGCATCAGAACACCCACCAATTCCAGAAGATGGAGAAGCCAACAGCTGGAAGAATCACTTCACCACCGCCGCAGGCGTGGGACAAGGCAAGTCGGAGACCGCCGGGTCGCGGGCACTCCGCCACCACACTCACTACCCCTCCACGGGGGGCATTGGAGAGGCAGGAGGAAGAAGGGGGGGGGGAGAGATCTGGGAACACGGGGCGGAGAGGTGATGGGGGGGCAGATGCAGTGGGCAGGGGGGGTGTGGTAAGGGGAGAGGTGCCAGCGTGGGCGGAGTGAGAAGCTGGGTAAATGAGAGGGGACAATAGGAGAGCTCAAATAGTTTGCGCCGTAATCCGAAAGAGCCCGCGGTACCCTTGCCCTTTTCTCGGATTGTTTTTTTTATTTTTTTTTATTTTTTTGTGAACGCCGTTTATTAATACATACAGTAGAAAAATTGACCGAATATGCTAAACAGAAATGCAATATGTATATTAAATGACCAATATTATTTATTATGTATATCACGTGTATAATGAAATTTAATATTTATTTATTTCTTTTAATTTAAAATTATTTTATTTGAATTATTCATTTATTTATATTTGCGTGCGCGCCATAGACGGAACACTTCAAACGACGACATATTGTTATACCCCAGACATGCACGCATGAGGAGATACCACATACATGCATGTCTGCAACACACATATTTTTATTTTATTTTTTTATTTATTTATTTATTTATTTATTTATTTTTTTAGTTATACCTATATATACATACATATATACACTTTTATTTATTTATCGATTTTTTTATTATTATTTTCATATATATATACATATATATATATGTATATATATATATATTTATTTATTGTTTGTATTATTTATTTTTATATTTTAAAATTTTTGGGGGGGATGGGGAAAAGGGGGCAAACCAAACTTTTATTATTGAAGGGTTAAATGACCTTTATTGACTTAATTCTTTTTTTTTTTTTTGCAATGTTATAGCTCCATAGGAGCCATAACCCTGCACACGCTGCTCCTAACACTGATCACTTGCCATGTATTAACATGGCAATGATCGGTGCCATCAACGATTGATTGCTCAAGCCTGAATTTCAGGCTTGGAGCAATCAATCAACGAACGGGCACGCAGGAGGCAGGTAAGTGACCCTCCTGCTGCTTCCCAGCTGATCGGGACAACGCGATTAGATCGCGATTGTCCCGGTCAGCCCGACTGAGCAGCCGGGATGCTTGAAAGCACATCTTCAGACGCGGTGATGAACTTAGATCGCCGCGTCTAAAGATGTAATGCCGGACATCTGCCCGATCGGCGATGTCCGGCGTAGCATGGGTCCTGGTTGCTAAGAGCAACCGGGACCCCACGGATATAACGCGCGCTCACCTTGTGAGCGCGCATTATATCTGAAGGAGCGCAAATGGATGTTAATAAGCATCCACTTGCACATAGGGAGTTAAAACAGCAGCAGCCCCCCAGGGGCCGCTGCCTCCAGAGCCAGGGGGGGGGGAGGGGGGGGGGGAGACGGAGGGGAACAAGGGGGGGGGGGAGGAGGGGACCGCAAAGATGAAAAAGAGACGGAGGGGGACAGGGGGGAGGGGGGGACAAGGAAAATAGCAGAGCATGCTCATAAGGAGCACGCCCTGAGGGAGGGATACAGGCACAGGCAGGGGAGAGGGCTTTGGCCACGGGCAGGGAAGAGGGCAAAAGGAACGGGCGGGACAGGGCTCACAGGGACTATAGTGGGTAGGAGAGCGGGACTGTGAGAGGTCCGCCAGCCTCCCAAACCCGCCTCGGGTGCAACAGGAGGGGAGACCAGCTCAGCCACAAGGGAGCATGCCAGCCCTCACCCTCCTGCTCCATCCAGGCCATAAATAAAAGGAAGACACATACCAGCCAGCAGTCAAAACTCCGGGTCCTGGGCAGATTGAGGGGGAAGGGAGGCACCACAGCTATAAATACCCAGGGGAGGGCCCCTGAAAGCCCGGGAAACTATTAGACCCCTGATTGGTGCACTCCTTCCCCCCCACCCATGGGACATACCACTATAGTTACCAACAAGTTTTTACAGACGGGGGAGGGGGCTAAAAACCTTGCCTGTATATTTCTTAACCCCTTAACTGCTCACCAGTCAGGGGGCAAGCTAGTTATGCACAGCTTGCCCCTCCACACTCTGGACACACACACTAGACAAGACTGCACTGGACCTCAGCAGAAGAGAGAGAGAGAAGCTCCACCCAGGGATTATATGGGGGAGGCTAGCAGGTCACTCTTGGGATCACCTGGTCACTGGTACCTCCCGGGTAACAATCACATGACATATCACATGATATAACTCTTAAAGCAAAATTCCATTTTATATCACTTTACATGGTAAAACATATTTACAAAGGGGAAACAAGTGCAGGGGGCCTTGGGGACACTGAAGGAGGCTGCCTGACAGGACAGCTGGAGCATGGGGTAACACCTTCCGTACTGGGCCACCACAATTCCTTATTTGAAAAGACCACCCTTACCCTTTTTTGTGGAATTTTGGGTGGTCGTTTCAAAAAGGTATAATCTTTCCCCCTTGGAATTATTGTTGTGTTTTATCCTGCAATTATGTGAAGTGTAATTAGATGGTGGACTGCACAAGCAAATCAACTAAGCAGTGACAAAAGCTGGAAACAAAGGAGTTGTGTGGACATGTGCTCATGGCCATCTTGGATTTTTCAGTTCCAGCAGAGCAAGGAGCAGAGAGAGGAGGACACAGAGGGACAGCCTGTGAGGGGTCTCGTTCTAAGAGTGCTGCAGTAGCTGAGAGAAATCTTCTAACAAGTTGAACAAGATCCAGTGCTAGTTGCAGGAAAGTCTCTGTGAGAAAAGAACTTAAAGGAGAACTCCAGAAAATACTAACGTATCCCCTATCCACAGGATAGGGGATAAGGAGCTCCGGAACGGGATCCCGGCTCTCTCAGTGAGAGGCATGTGCCATCTACCGGTAGACGGCACATGCTCCATTCATTTCTATGGGGGCATCAATGATGACCAAGTGCTGTACGTAGCACCCGCTCTTCACTGAGAGCCAGGGCCTGGGCAGGAGATCGCAGCGATCAGACCTCATGCAATCAGAGAGATCGCAGGGGGCCCCAGCGGTCGGACCCCCCGCGATCTCAAACTTATCCCCTATCCCCCGGTCCTTCCTAAGCATGTCCATTACTGCCTGCCAGGTACGTACTAAAATCACCTTATGGTGGATAACCCCTTTAAGGTGTTAAGTCTTAAAATTGTACTGTAATTGGGTAGAAAGATGATGGTCCTTTGAAACATTAAAGGGGTGCTCCACTGCTCAGCGTTTGGAACAAACTGTTCTGAACGCTGGAGCCGGCGCCGGGAGCTCCTGACATCATACCCTGCCCCCTCATGATGTTATGCCCCGCCCCCTCAATGCAAGTCTATGGGAGGGGGCATGATGGCTGTCACGCCCCCTCCCATAGACTTGCGTTCAGGAGGCGGGGTGTGACACCATGAGAGGGGCGGGGCTATGACATCACAAGCTCTCCGGCGCCGGCTCCAGCGTTCAGAACAGTTTGTTCCAAACGCTGAGCAGCGGAGAGTACCCCTTTAAGGAACATGATTTGCAATGTAGAGTAAAAGTGAAGAAATCTGTCTCCCAAAATACCTCCTTGGACCTTCCCTTTCATGCGAGACTGAAGCAGGAGCCACTGAACTCATTTGGTGTTTGAATTTAGTTGAAGGTATGGGGGTTTTCATAAATTTGGGGGATAAATCTGGATTTATTTAGGGTATGGAACTTAGTATGAGTTAATTTGGGAGTCTGGTCTGGAGTCTGAATTTATTTAGGGATCTGAATTTCTGTAGTGGTATGGGAGTTCATTTTGGAGTATGGTCTGGAGTCTGAATTTATTTAGGGATCTGAATTTCTGTAGTGGTATGGGAGTTCATTTTGGAGTATGGTCTGGAGTCTGAATTTATTTAGGGATCTGAATTTCTGCAGTGGTATGGGAGTTCATTTTGGAGTATGGTCTGGAGCCTGAATTTATTTAGGGATCTGAATTTCTGTAGTGGTATGGGAGTTCATTTTGAAGTATGGTCTGGAGTCTGAATTTATTTAGGGATCTGAATTTCTGTAGTGGTATGGGAGTTCATTTTGGAGTATGGTCTGGAGCCTGAATTTATTTAGGGATCTGAATTTCTGTAGTGGTATGGGAGTTCATTTTGGAGTATGGTCGGGAGTCTGAATTTATTTAGGGATCTGAATTTCTGTAGTGGTATGGGAGTACATTTTGGAGTATGGTCTGGAGTCTGAATTTCTTTTGGGCTCTGAAACCTGAATTTACTTAGTAGTTTGTTCTGAGGTCTGAATTATTTTGGGGTCTGGGATGCTTTGAGGGGAAGGCAAATAAAACTTTGCTATCCTAGCAATTTCTAATTAAGCTCCAACCCTAAAAGTTGTGAGGGTGAGCGGCCAACTACATTCCAAGGCTGACTTTTTCATTTTGGACAGTAATTTCCTTTACGATACCGGAGGCTTTTCTATAGGTCGGCATTGTCCCCATTCAAACTTTCCTCCCCTTGTCACGTATCCTCATCTTCAGATTATACATTCCTTCCAGTCCCACAGCGGACTCCTTTCCCTGCCCTATTTACGTCCCCACCCAAAAGCAATGGGATTAATTGATGCACCATCAGATCCTATTAGGAGCTTTATTGGCTTTGAATAAAACATCTTGGGTTCTATTTACTGAAACATCTAGAAGAAAGAAAACATTGTATTATTCTTATTTATGGAGAGTGTAGAAGGTAAAGTATGCTCGACCCCCAGAGTTCTACATTCACTCTGCAGGTTTGCTGGGAAAAGTAAAATATCTTAAAGATATCACTGGGTGCTTTTAAAGGACACTTGTCAGTGGGATTGGTAAAAAGCCCCAAGGACTCATGCATATATGTATTGTACGGTTCATAATAGGGTCAGGTAGAAATCGAACAGCCTACGCTCTACCTCTTTGAAGGAGTATTTTCCATTGAAAACTGATCTAAAATTAGTTAGAGAGGAGCGAGCAGTGTCATACGGAGGCATCATACACTGAGTGATAAAAGAACGATAGAAGCCCCGTTTATTATGTTGGAGATTAGCTCCATAGAACCAGTCAAATAGCAGCAAGATAACAGTCAGAGACAGGGACCTGGAAGTATTGTTTAAACAGGGGTTATTCTTTTCTTTATTGTTCCGGAACTATTCAGAAAGACAAAACTACAAGCTATACATATAAAATATACTTGTCTATACAGGTGGCTTACTACCAGCCACCCAACACAACAGTGAACACATGTATAATTCACACAGGTTAGCGTGTCTCCTTTTTGAGGCTGAGAACCTCCGGATCAGAGGTTCCTCACAGCCTCACTTGCAGACTGACTCTCGTCTAGTTTTGAAGCGCAGTGACAAACTGTCTTCAGCACCTGTGCTTATCTTGGCTGGTCTGAAAATCTGGAGTGGCCCAGAAAGGGAATGAAAGACCCCACTACCAAACCTGCCTTTCATCCCATAAAAATTCAGGCCCGATAACTGGACTTAGCAAGCTAAATCTCACTAGGGATTTAACTATTTCATGGAGTTCCCATATTCAACCCAGCTTTCCCTGGATGAGATATTGGCTTCCTGAACCTGGTATCCACGTATGACAGGTACCTGGGGAAATATAGCAATCCCAGACAACTATTCCTGTCTTTGTCTCACAATCGTCATAGAGGCTGTGTGCATTGTATACAAATAAAATGGTCGCCCAACTGTGTCTCAAGGCGCTCAGTTATTCTTAAATAGAGGTAAGTATAGTTAACTTGCTTTATTTCGTCCAAATCACAAATTAGTTTTCATGTCCTTGTACCTGATGAAGGAGGTTTCCTCCGAAAAAGTTTTTGTGATTTGGACGAAATAAAGCAAGTTAACTATACTTACTGTGGTGAGCCACGGGGTGTGAGGTGAGGTATAAGGGGCAGGTGGCATCAACCCCTTCATTTTCGTGACGCCAGGGCGTGGTTTTCCTATGTAACCACCCGAAGATAGTACTGCTTAAGGTTAACGATAGCTTTTACTGATGTAGACAGATGGTACAGTCTATACAGTTCGTCCAGGATCCAGAGAGGTGACCAGGAACACAGGGGACCTCGCAGCTTGCTGGGACTTGTAGTGACTTCAGAGACTATAGGTGCAGGCCACGCTGACTACAATTGACTTGACTTGACTGAAGCTAGTGACAGCAGACAGAAATGACCTGACTCCCTGACTTGTGGCTGCAATTTAGGTTGAGGCCTCCAGATGTGCTGGACACTGGTTTTGAGATGTCTGGACTGGACTGAACCTCAGCAGTAACACAAACACAAGAGGGAGATTGTAGTACCTCCCCCTCTTATAAAGGGGGGCTGTGCAAGGAGCCCATTGGTCAATTGTGGGTCACCTGGTGCTCTCTGGGTAACAAAAATGTGACTTAAACATGTACCTATCAATCATGTGACTCACTTCAAAGGTCCCTTGTACTTAATATACAACCTATTAACATTATGGGGGGGGACACTGCAGGAGAGCCCTGAGGACGTACAGGGTCTCGACCTGACAGGACTGTAGGAACATATCCCATACTGGGACATCACATTACCTCTATGTAAGAATTACTGAGTGCCTTGAGACACAGTTGGGCGAACATTCTATTTGTATACATTGTCTCAGATCCCCAACGCGGTCGGTGTGGGGTATATCGTCGGCGCTGTAACAGACAATATCGACTAAAAGGTCTCCCCGCAGTGAGATTAATTGGTGTTCCAGGGAATTGTGGCTGTCGCGCAACCAACTCGAGTGAGTGGCCATATTGGCTGTGTACGATATTGTTATAACCTGCGATACCTTTTTACCATATGAGGCGCTCTGGCCTTTTTTTTCTTTTTTATTACAAGGCTGTGTGCATGAGTGAATATAGAGAGTGACTGAACATACATGCAATAGGCGCTTCTTCTTCTTCTTCTTCACATTTGGATGCAGACTTGTGTAAGTTAAAGGGGTACTCTGCCCACCCCACAGACATCTTATCCCCTATCCCTATCTTATCCCCTATGGAGACCAAGTGGGCTCCATACAAAACATGGCAGGACTGTAAGAACATATCCTGTACTGGGACATCACATTACCTCTATATAAGAATTACTGAGTGCCAGTTGTATTAAGCCCCAGCATTTGTTCCACCTTAAAGTCTTAGGGGGAGATTTATCAAAACCTGTGCAAAGGAAAAGTTGCCCAGTTGCCCATAGCAACCAATCAGATCACTTCTTTCATTTTGCAGAGGCCTTATTAAAAATGAAAGAAGAGATCTGATTGGTTGCTATGGGCAACTGGACAACTTTTCCTTTGCACAGGTTTTGATAAATCTCCCCCTTAGACCCCTGGAATATGTCACTTTATAGAGGAAAATGTTGTGAATTCTGCAAATATAAGGGAAGGGAACGCCTAGTGAATAACAACCATTTCCAGTACAGTGACCCCCCCCCCCGACCTACGATGGCCCCGACATACGATCATTTCAACATGCGATGACCTCTCAGAGGCAGCATCAACATACGATGCTTTTATATGTCGGGGCCATCGCATACACGGCTATCCGGCAGCGCAGACTGCTTCAGCTGTCACCGGATAGCCGTTTACGGTGCCCCGTATGGTCCGCTGACGATCACTTACCTGTCCTCGGGGCTCCGGCGCGTCGTCTTCGGGATCCCCTGCATCGTCGGCGCTCTCCATCGTCGTCATCACGTCGCTGCGCACGCCGTCCCGTCATCCAATAGGAGCGGCGTGCGTAACGACGTGATGGCAGCGACGGAGAGCGAGGATGCCGGGGAAGCAGAGGCCTTGCCGGAGCATCGGGGACACCTCGGGGACGCTGAGACAGCGATGGACGGCGACATCCAGGGCAGCGGTGACGAGTGGTGACGGTCCGGAGCGGCGGGGACAGGTGAGTATAACCTCCAATACCAGTGGTCTTCAACCCGCGGACCTCCAGATCTTGCAAAACTACAACTCCCAGCATGCCCGGACAGCCGTTGGCTGTCCGGGCATGCTGGGTGTTGTAGTTTTGCAACATCTGGAGGTCGGCAGGTTGTAGACCACTGTCCTATACTTTACATTGCACGGATCCCTCAACAAACGATGATTTCAACAAACGATGGTCCATTTGGAACGGATTTCCATCGTATGTTGAGGGACCACTGCACTTTGTGTTACAATTCGATTTATGTTGCTTACTGTTGGTGAATGAAAATATAATTGTGTATATCCATGAAGTGTGAGCATGGCTTAGGCTAGGTTCACATTGACGTTGGATTCCATCCCATTTTCTTTTTTCTTGAGCAGTATGGACCCTGAAACGGGTTGGAACACAACGGACACTGCCGGGTCCAGATGGACCCCAATCACTTGAATGGGGTCCATGGGGGATCTGGTAGTTTAACAGAGTTTAGTAGAGAAAACAAATAGAGCAGACACCAGTGTGAATAGTCTGGATCACAGCTGATGTGCTTGTTGCAATGTATCAGTCTAAAGATGAAGTCTAACAAGTCCTCTGCATTGCTGTGAATGGGAAGTAACATTGTGAATGTGGAAAGTGGGGAAGGGGGATCATCGACTGTTCTGCACCTGTACGGTGTCCATTTTAGGACAACATCAGCCGTCAGCTGTATCTCCGTCAGTTCTCAGACAAATCGGCGTCAGTTTTCAGCCCGTACCTCCCTCATCCTTCACCGAATACAGCGTCTCGCCTCATCCCTTAGGAACAATCTCCGTCAGGCTTCAGCGAAAACAGCGTCACGCCTCATCCCTCCTCCGTCAGGCGTCAGCCAAAACCTTTGTCAGCCTAAACTCTGTCATACCTCAGACGAAAATGAAAGTGCTGAGTCAGCAGAGCTTCGGCAGCTCCACAGACACTGTGATTGGTTGATGGGAGGGTGTGTCACAGCCCCGCTCCACTGGACACACTTCTTTACAAACCCAAATCTCTCATGTACTCAGCTTTTCCCGATTCCTGCAAAACCTACAGTTAGGTACTCAGCTTTTCCCGATTCCTGCAAAACCTACAGTTATGTACTCAGCTTTTCCCGATTCCTGGGAAAAACTGAGTACATAACTGTAGGTTTTGCAGGAATCAGGAAAAGCTGAGTACATAACTGTAGGTTTTGCAGGAATCGGGAAAAGCTGAGAGCGTAGGTTTGTTTTGCAGGAATCGGGAAAAGTTGGGTACATGAGAGATTAGGGTTTGTAAAAAAAAGTGTGTTGAAACAGTGGAGCGGGACTGCACACACCCTCCCATCCCACCAATCACAGTGTCTGTGGAGCTGCCAAAGCTCTGCTGACTTAGCACTTTCATTTTCATCTGAGGCATGACAGAGTTTAGGCTGACAAAGGAGGAGGTACAGCTGATGGCTGATGCTGTCCTAAAATGGACACCGTACACCTGTTTTGAAGTGCAAATCATGATATTTGTGCAGAAACTGCAGCTTTTGCCCTCCCAGATAGATAAATCGTAAGTTGGAACAGATATGGGTGAATAAACGACCTTATTTCACTATTGTTGGAGTGCTGCAATCTTATAGCCTGGTCACATTTAGATGGAGAGATAGATAGATAGATAGATAGATATGAGATAGATAGATGGATAGATAGATAGATAGATAGATATGAGATAGATATGAGATAGATAGATAGATATGAGATAGATAGAGATAGATAGATATGAGATAGATAGATAGATATGAGATAGATAGATAGATAGATAGATATGAGATAGATATGAGATAGATATGAGATAGATAGATAGATATGAGATAGATAGAGATAGATAGATAGATAGATATGAGATAGATAGATATGAGATAGATAGATAGATATGAGAGATAGATATGAGATAGATAGATAGATAGATAGATATGAGATAGATAGATATGAGATAGATATGAGATAAATAGATAGATATGAGATAGATAGATATGAGATAAATAGATAGATAGATAGATAGATAGATGGATAGATAGATAATTAATGGATAGATAGATAGATAGATAGAAAGATAGACAGGTCGGGGGAGATTTTTGAAACTGTCTAGAACAGTGGTGGGGAACCTTTTCTCTGCCAAGGATCATTTGGGTATATTTATGAGATCATTCACAGACCATACAAAATGATCAAAAATTCTCCGCTTTATTTGGTCAAACATTTTATTAACTTCCTCCCCCTAATGTGATGACTGGATCTGCTTCTCTTTGGTGGGGTGTGTGATGTTATCCGGTACTGCCTCTCCAGGTATGCATTGGTGGGTCCGGAGGTAGCTCTCCCCCTAAACACCCACCCCCATATGTAGCTTTCCCTTCAAAAGTAGGCCCTCCTGACAGTAGCTTGCACCATGAAAGTATGACACCCCCCCCCACCCCCTGAAGGTACCATGCCCCCTAAAATGTACGACCCTCTTGAATGTAGGAGACCCCTGAGGGTAGCTTGCCCTTTGAAGGTATGCCCCCCCCTTCTTGCCCCCTAAAAGTAGGACCCCTAAAGGTAGCTTTCCCTGCAAAGGTATGACCACCCAAGACGTAGCTTGTCCCTAAAGGTAGGACCCCTCTGAAGGTAACTTCCGTCATCCCCCCCAATGATGTCACCTTTGGCCTAGTGAATTCACAGCCTAGGACGCACTATAACACCTGTGGTGATGATAATCGCCATCTTCCTTCCTGGAGTGCTGCATTACCCCTGAGGGGTTCTTGCATTCCCCGGTTGGGAATCATTGGTCTAATGCCAGACTAAATTAGGTCGGGCCATATACAGCCCAAGGACTGGATGTTTCCCACCCCTGGTCTTAAAGGGGTTCTCCGGTGCTTACACATCTTTTCCCCTATCCAATGGGGACCCCCGTGATTTAGCACACGGCAACCTGTTTGTAATCAGTCCCCGGAGCGTGCTCGCTCCGGGTTTGATTACCGGCGACCTCTGGGCCGGCGGCATGTGACGTCATGCCTCCGCCCCTGTGTGACGTCTATAATGCCCCCTCCCGTAGGCTTGCATTGAGGGGCGGAGCGTGACGTCACACGGGGGCGGAGGCATGACGTCACACGGGGCGGAGGCATGACGTCACACGCCGCCAGCCCAGTGGTCGCCGGTAATCAGACCCGGAGCGAACACACTCCGGGGACTGATTACAAACAGGGTGCCGTGTGCAAAATCACGGGGGTCCCGAGTGGCGGGACTCCCGCGATCAGGCATCCTATCCCCTATCCTTTGGATAGGGGAAAAGATGTGAAAGCACCGGAGAACCCCTTTAAAGAAAGACTGTCTTTGTTGCCCATAGCTGTGTTGTGATTTGTTGCTATGGGCAACAGAGCGAGTCTTTCTTTCCTCCATACTCCATAGCATTATATAAGAATACACACACAGAAGTCACGTGACAGTGCAATAAAAGACTTTATTTGCTCTATGTACAATATACTGTCAGCCATTTGTTTGAATACGTTCTTACATAAGGGGCCAGTGACAAAGCCGCCACCGGGAGGCGCCGTACACGAAGTACATGAGGTAACGCAGGCGGCTGCGCTCAGTAGAACTGGTGCTTGCTTTGCTGTTGTTGTCTGTTGGCCATGTGCATGAGTCTCAGGAGGAGATCGCTGGCGGAGCCGTCCTTCTGGGTCATGTTCTGCTCCGGGGACACCCGTCTCCTGTCACTGTCCTCATCCAGGCAGCTGGAGTCCACAATGCAGGTGTCTGCGGGAGGACATTACGGGAACAAGGAGTTATCCTCAAAATATTTTGCTACATTGCAGTTTCAGGCTGGAATGTTCTACTGAATTAGGCTGCATTCACACCACGTTTTTGCAATACTGTTCCCGTATCAGGTTTTTAATGAAAAACTGATTCCTCAAAACCTGACTAAACTGTATCAAAACGCGTGAACATATTTTAACCCGTATACGGTTAAAAACTGGTTGGTATACGGTTAAAAACCCGTATACGGTTAAAAACCGTATACAGTTTGAAAAATGATGTCCGGTTGCATCCGTTCTTTAAGAAAAAAAATATATATATACGTTTTTAATGTTTCACTCCATTATGAATAAAGTTTCACTTGTTTGATTGAAATTCCAAGAAAAAAAACTGCAAAGTCAAAAACTGTATGGTGCAAACCGGATGGAACCATAAGCACAAACAGTTCTGTACGGTTCCCATTGACTCCCATATTTTAAAAACAACGTATACGGTTTAATACAGTTTTTCACGTGGACCAAAAACCGTGGTAGACTACGGTTTTGGGTACGGGGGAAAAAAAACTGACAAAACCGTACAGGGTGCAAAACGGACACAACCTGATGCATGATTTGGCATACGGTTTTCAATGGAGAGTCAATGCATACGGTTTTCAATATGGTTCCGTACGGTTTTCACATAGAAAACGTATACGGGAACTTTGATGTGAACGCACCCTTAAAGGGGTACTTTTTTTTAAATGAGCTGATGCCAGAAAGTTAAACAGATTTGTATATGACTTCTATTAAAAAATCTTTACCCTTCCAGTACTTTTTAGCAGCTGTATGCTACAGAGGAAATTCTTTTCTTTTTACATTTTTAATGTAATTTAATTTTTTGTCTTGTCCACAGTGCTCTCTGCTGACACCTGCTGACCTGTCCATATCAGGAACTGTCCAGAGCAGCATAGGGTTGCTGTGGGGATTTTCTCCTGCTCTGGACAGTTCCTGAAAGGGGCATCAGATAGCACTGTGGACAAGACAAAAAAGAAATTTAAAAATAAAAGAATTGCCTCTGTAATATACAGCTGCTAAAAAGTACTGGAAGGGTAAATATTTTTCAATAGAAGTCATTTACAAATCTGTTTAACTTTCTGGCACCAGTTGATTAAAAAACAAAAAATGTTTTCCACCGGTGTACCCCTTTAAGCCAGTGTCTTCTAACCAGCTGTTGCAAAACTACAACTACCAGCATGCCCGGACAGCCGAAGGCAACAGCTGGAGACTCATCGGTTGGGGAAATACTGAGTTAAAGGGGTATTCCAGGAAAAAAAAAAAGTATATATATATATATATATATATATATCAACTGGCTCCAGAAAGTTAAACAGATTTGTAAATTACTTCTATTAAAAAATCTTAATCCTTTCAATAATTATCAGCTGCTGAAGTTGAGTTGTTGTTTTCTGTCTGGCAACAGTGCTCTCTGCTGACATCTCTGCTTGTCTCGGGAACTGCACAGAGTAGAAGAGGTTTGCTATGGGGATTTGCTTCTAAACTGGGCGGTTCCTGAGACACGTGTCATCAGAGAGCACTTAGACAGAAAAGAACAACTCAACTTCAGCAGCTCATAAATACTGAAAGGATTAAGATTTTTTTTTTTAATAGAAGTAATTTACAAATCTGTTTAACTTTCCGGAGCCAGTTGATATATAAAGAAAAGTTTTTTCCTGGATAACCCCTTTAAGCTAAAGCAATAGGTTTATATGGACCACAGACTTACCATATATTGAGTATCTGAAAACTTAGCTCTGCTACATTCGGCAAACACAGCTCTGCTGCATCTCGAATGCTCAGCTCTGTAGCATCTGTCACAGTATGCCTACTGCACCTGTCATATATAGCTCTTTTACATCTAACAAGCTCTGCTGCTTACGACAAGCTTGGTTCTGCTATATCTCCCAAAACACCCCTTTAAAGGGGTTAACTGGTGTCAGAAAGTTAAACAGATTTGTAAATTACTTCTATTAAAAAATCTTAATCCTTCCTGTACTAATTAACTGCTGAATACTACAGCAGGAATTCTTTTCTTTTTGAAACACAGAGCTGTCTGTTGACATCACGAGCACAGTGCTCTCTGCTGACATCTCTGTCCATTTTAGGAACTATGGATTTTGTAGATTGGAGGACCTTTTTAATAATACTACTACTAATATTAATAGTAGTAGCAGTGGGGGGTGATCATAGTAGTAGTAGAAGAAGAAGTAGTGGAGGTAAAATTCTTAGTATTAAAATTAGTAATAATAATAATAGTTCTAATATTGTTTCTAAATATTTGTATTACTATTATTAGTAAGAAAAATGTAAAAATCCAGCTCCCAATAAATGTGTGATTAAAAGTCCAAAAATGTATTAATTATAGTAAAAAATGAAATCCAAATGGGGTGGTTAAAAGCATAGCAGAAACTCCGACGCGTTTCAAACCCTATGGCTCTTAGTCATGGCACCATGCCATGACTAAGAACCATATGGTTCGAAACGCGTCGGAGTTTCTTCTATGCTTTTAACCACCCCATTTGGATTTCATTTTTTACTATGATTAATACATTTTTGGACTTTTAATCACATTTTTTGAGAGCTGGATTTTTCTCTTTTTTTTTTTTTTTTTTTGAGGACTTGGATATCTGTTCTGTGCTTCCAAGTATATTTGAAGTTCTTCCTAATTAAGGACATCTACAGGCGGTGAGCTGTTTTTTTCTATATATTGACTTAAACTATTATTAGTAATTATTATTAGCATTGATAGTAATATATAAGTAGGTAGTCATGTTAGAATATTTAATTAATTGGCATTAATAGTAGAGGAATTATTTTTATAGTAATAATATTTGAGGCAGCAGTTATAATGTTATAATACGTTTCAATCAGTAATCTTTTAGAAGTTCTGTTATTATAATTTACATATATATATATATATATATATATATATATATATATATAAATGTCATTTATACTAATTTATATAATATATTTGAAATTAATTTATATTCATAGAAATCATTTTAATAGTTCTGTTACTACATATATATATATATATATATATATATATATATATAAATGTTATTTATACTAATTTATATTATATATTTGAAATTAATTTATATTCATAATAATCATTTTAATAGTTGTTACTACATATATATATATATATATATATATATATATATATACCGGTATATATAAATGTTATTTATACTAATTTATATAATTGAAATTAATTTATATTCATAGAAATCATTTTAATAGTTCTGTTACTACATATATATATATAAATGTTATTTATACTAATTTATATAATATATTTGAAATTAATTTATATTCATAGAAATCATTCTAGTAGTTCTGTTACTACATATATATATATATAAATGTTATTTATACTAATTTATATTATATAGTTGAAATTAATTTATATTCATAGTAATCATTTTAGTAGTTCTGTTATTATGATTTATTTATTTATGTTTATAAAAAAATGTATGATTTATATTAATTTATATTATACTATATTTAAAATTGATTTGTATTATTAGTAATCATTTGAGTAGTTATATTATTGTTATTATTTTTTTTAATTAAATGTACAGTATTTATCTTTATTATTTTATTAGTATTTCTATCATTATTATTATTATTATGATACATTTTTTTTTAAAACATCAATTTATATTAATTTATATTATAACATTTTCAATACATTCATATTATAGTAGCAATTTTAGTAGTTCTTTGATTTTTTTTATTGTAGAATTATATTTTACAACCTGACAGATTTGGGATCTGAATACAATTTAAGTAAATATATTTAAATATATTAATCACTGTTGCCTCCTGTGGATCAGTGATCTCCAAACTGTGGACCTCGAGGTGTTGCACAACCACAACTCCCAGTATGCCTGGACAGCCAATGGCTGTCCGGACATGCTGGGAGTTGTAGTTTTACAACATCTGAAGGTCCACAGTTTGGTGACGAATGCTATAGATCACATGAAGACACCCTTGAATCCGAGGGCATGTAGAACATGAATACACAAAGACCTCCAGCTCCAAAATTTGTTAAAAACATTTTAGTAAAAACACATTACTGGTAGAGCTAACGCGTTTCGGACACTGTCCTTAATCATGACTAAAAGAAAAACACAATAGCAATTGCAAATCGTAAGATGTTCACATTATACAAACTATGTATAAAGTATGTATCTTAATTTGCAAATGCAACTGTGTTCTTTTACCCATGATTAAGGATAGTGAACCATCCGAAACCCTTCGGTTCAATAAAGTTTTAGAACGTGAATATCGGCTCAGTTAAAACTGGATACAAGATGGTCCCTTCTCACATCACAGACTTCATCACTGTACATTCCTTCCAGCCTGTGGTACTACAACTACTATCATCATCCACTAGTTGGATGTGCAGAACCAACTCTGCTACATAAGGTTGGACACTGTTCTCCAAATTTTTAGCCGAATGAATTATGCCAATGTTCTTCTCCTTCCCCAGAAGACGACTTACCGTCACTGCAGCATATTCCCGGTGCGGCACATCGGCCTCCGCTGCTGCAGGGTTTCCCACCGGCCTCACAAGGGGAAGGTAAGTAGTTTTCTTCCACACAACGAAGAGTTTCAGGGGTCCCAACGTAACATCCCAGATCTTCTCCACAGCAGATGCTTGGTCCAAAGCAGTTCCCTCTATTCCCCGGGCCACATGGTATACACTGCGAAGAACAATCCACTGTGGTCACCATATACCTATGACTTATGACCTGACAGCAACCACCAATAGGGGGCGCTTACACGTATGCATTTATACAGCTAACACTGACTTTTGTACAATAAAACAGCACATCATTTAGCATGAATGGTATTTGTGTATATGTAGTGGCTTTGTTTATTTGTATAGCAAATAGGCTTATGTATGTGTAACTAATTTAACCATTATTTATGTGTACGGTATAGTGGCATTATGTGTGTGTACAATATGATTGTGCTATTTATATTACCTATTTATGGTGGTTATTGTTGTGTGTACAATAAAGCAGTGTTATTTATACTGACTATATCTTAAGAATAGTTATATCTACTGTATGGCAGTGTCATTTATTAGCCATGAGCGTCAGGGGCCATATTCGAATTTGCGATATTTCGCGAAATTCGCATATTCGCTTTGTTCGTTCTCTTTTTTCATGCAAAAATTCTTAAGGAAATTTGCATAGTGCTCATGCACGATTATATTTTTCACCTAAAAGAAGGGAGGGATCAGTGTCCAGTCTGGAAGTGCTGATATTCGCATAAATATTCGCATAAATTTGCATAAATAAAAAACAAATATTCATCATTACAAATATACATTATTCAAAAAAATAAAGGGAACACTAAGATAACACATTCTAGATCTGAATGAATGAACTAATCATATTAAATACTTTCATCTTTACATAGCTGAATGCGCTGACAACAAAATCACAAAAATTATCAATGGAAATCAAATTTATCAACCCATGGAGGTCTGGATATGGAGTCACACTCAAAATCAAAGTGGAAAACCACCCTACAGGCTGATCCAACTTTATGTAATGTCCTTAAAACAAGTCACAATGAGGATCAGTAGAGTGTGTGGCCTCCACGTGCCCGTATGACCTCCCTACAATGCCTGGGCATGCTGCTGATGAGATGGCGGATGGTCTCCTGAGGGACGTCCTCCCAGACCTGGACTAAAGCATCCGCCAACTCCTGGACAGTCTGTGGTGCATGGAGCGAGACATGATGTCCCAGATGTGCTCAATCGGATTCAGGTCTGGGGAACGGGCGGGCCAGTCCATAGCACCAATGCCTTCCTCTTACAGGAACTGCTGACACACTCCAGCCACATGAGGTCTAGCATTGTTTTGCATTAGGAGGATCCCAGGACCAACTGCACCAGCACATGGTCTCACAAGGGGTCTGAAGATCTCATCTCGGTACCTAATGGCAATCAGGCTACCTCTGGCAAGCACATGGAGAGCTGTGCGGCCACCCCACACCATTACTGAAATGCCACCCCACACCATTACTGACCCACCGCCAAACCGGTCATGCTGGAGGATGTTTCAGGCAGAAGAACGTTCTCCACGGCGTCTCCAGACTCACATCTGTCACATGTGCTCAGTGTGAACCTGCTTTCATCTGTGAAGAGCACAGGGCACCAGTGGCGAATCTGCCAATCTTGGTGTTCTCTGGCGAATGCCAAAGTCCTGAGGACACATGCACATTTGTTGCCTGCTGGAGGTCATTTTGCAGGGCTCTGACAGTGCTCCTCCTGCTTCTCCTTGCACAAAGGCGGAGGTAGCGGTCCTGCTGCTGGGTTGATGCCCTCCTACTGCCTCCTCCTCGTCTCCTGATGTACTGGCCTGTCTCCTGGTAGTGCCTCCATGCTCTGAACACTACTCTGACAGACACAGTAAACCTTCTTGCCACAGCTCGCATTGATGTGCCATCCTGGATAAGCGGTACTACCTGAGCCACTTGTGTGGGTTGTAGACTCCGTCTCATGCTACCACTAGAGTGAAAGCACCGCCAGCATTCAAAAGTGACCAAAACATCAGCCAGGAAGCAGAGGAACTGAGAAGTGGTTTGTGGTCACCACCTGCAGAACCACTCCTTTTATTGGGTGTGTCTTGCTAATTGCTTATAATTTCCACCTGTTGTCTGTTCCATTTGCACAACAGCATGTGAAATTGATTGTCGATCAGTGTTTCTTCCTGAGTGGACAGTGTGATTTAACAGAAGCGTGATTGACTTAGAGTTACATTGTGTTGTTTAAGTGTTCCCTTTATTTTTTGGAGTATAATGTATAAAAATATTTGTGAAATCGCGAATTGCGCTCAACACTTTCATTTATGTATAGTACAGAAGTGCATTACTGCATGTACATGCAGTACATGCAGTAATGCACATCTGTACTATACATAAATTATAGTGTTGAGCGCATATATTCAAAATGCTAATTTTTACTGCAAATAACGGCACTTCGCTTTGTTATGTGTGTGTCTTGTATAGTCTTGTATAGTTGCATTATTTGTGTTAAATAACATTACAGTGTGGCAGTGTTATCTTGCTTATAAGGTGGTAATAGTTATGTGTACTGTATGGCAGTGTTATTTATATTGTTTATATTGTGGTAATAGTTATGTGTACTGTATGGCAGTGTTGTTTATATGGTTTATTTAGTAGTAATATTCATGTGTACTGTATGGCAGTGTTATTTATATTGTTTATATTGTGGTAATAGATATGTGTACTGTATGGCAGTGTTGTTTATATGGTTTATTTAGTAGTAATATTCATGTGTACTGTATGGCAGTGTTATTTATATTGTTTATATTGTGGTAATAGTTATGTGTACTGTATGGCAGCATTATTTATATTGTTTATGTGGTTGTAATATTTATGTGTACTGTATGGCAGCCTTATTTATTTTGTTTATTTGATGGTAATAGCTGTATGTACAATATGACAGCATTATATATGTGTACTCTGTAGATATGTGCACTGTTGGGCAGTGTTATTTTGTATTCTACATAATGGCATTAGTTATGTACACAGTGTGGCAGTGTTATATCTCTATCTATCTATCTATTTATATATATTGTAGATATGTGTACTGTGTAATCTTTTGTGTACTTCATGGCTTTGTTATGTGTGTGTCTTCTATAGTTGCATTAAATGTTGTGTTGTGTTAAATTGCATTACAGTATGGCAGTGTTATATTGCTTATATGGTGGTAATGGTTATGTGTACTGCATGGCAGTGTTATTTATATTGCTTATATGGTGGTAATAGTTATGTGTACTGTATGGCAGTGTTATTTATATTGCTTATATGGTGCTGATAGTTATGTGTACTGTATGGCCGTGTTATTTATATTGTTTATGTTGTGGTAACAGTTATGTGTACTGTATGGCAGTGATATTTATATTGCTTATATGGTGATAATAGTTATGTGTACTGTATGGCCGTGTTATTTATATTGTTTATGTTGTGGTAACAGTTATGTGTACTGTATGGCAGTGTTATTTATATTGCTTATATGGTGATAATAGTTATGTGTACTGTATGGCAGTGTTATTTATATTGTTTATGTTGTGGTAACAGTTATGTGTACTGCATGGTCGTGTTATTTATATTGTTTATATTGTGGTAATAGTTGTGTGTACTATATGGCAGTGTTATTTATATGGTTTATATTGGGGTAATAGATATGTGTACTGTATGGCAGTGTTATTTATATTGTTTATATTGTGGTAATAGTTATGTGTACTATATGGCAGTGTTATTTATATGGTTTTTATTGTGGTAATAGATATGTGTACTGTATGGAAGTGTTATTTATATTGTTTATATTGTGGTAATAGTTATGTGTACTGTATGGCAGTGTTATTTATATGGTTTATATTGTGGTAACAGTTATGTGTACTGTATGGCAGTGTTATTTATATTGTTTATGTTGTGGTAATAGTTATGTGTACTGTATGGCAGTGTTATTTATATTGTTTATGTTGTGGTAATAGTTATGTGTACTGTATGGCAGTGTTATTTATATTGTTTATGTTGTGGTAATAGTTATGTGTACTGTATGGCAGTGCTATTTATATTGTTTATGTTGTGGTAATAGTTATGTGTACTGTATGGCAGTGTTATTTATATGGTTTATATTGTGGTAATAGTTATGTGTACAGTATGGCAGTGTTATTTATATGGTTTATATTGTGGTAATAGTTATGTGTACTGTATTTCAGTGTTATTTATATTGTTTATGTTGTGGTAATAGATATGTGTACTGTATGGCAGTATTATTTATATTGTTTATGTTTTGGTAATAGTTATGTGTACTGTATGGCAGTGTTATTTATATTGTTTATGTTGTGGTAATAGTTATGTGTACTGTATGGCAGTGTTATTTATATTGTTTATATCGTGGTAATAGTTATGTGTACTGTATGGCAGTGTTGTTTATATTGCGGTAATAGATATGTGTACTGTATAGCAGTGTCATTGTTTGTAATGTAGCTCCTATGTACAATATGGCAATGGTATAACAACATAATATTTTACCCCTGTACGGTAACATTATGAATTCCTTTTATTGTGGCGCTGACTTTGCCTACAGACCACTCTAATACTAGTGAAGGGTTTGCTAAAGGGGGGAGCTCTATAATGAGCTGCTCCCGTAAAACATCAGCTTTTAGACAAGGGACCACAATCTGGGCGCCCGCTATCCCCTTAAAGAGACAACAAGGGTCTCGTCATTGCATAAGTGTTGGAATGTAGAGAAACAAATGCGACTTGTGTATAACCAGATGTAGCAGAGCTGAATATGTGATCACTGTGTTGTTAAATTGATGGACTATGGAAACCTGCCCATCACAAACAAGGTATATCAGCTCTGCTACATATCCTCTCCCTGTACTGTTACTAGTGCAACTATAGCATAATTCAGTGTTTCCCAACCAGGATGCCTCCAGCTGTTGCAAAAATACAACTCCCAACATGCCAGGATGGCTTTTGGCTGTCCAGGCATGCTTGGAGTTGTAGTTATGCAACAGCTGGAGGCACCCTGATTGGGAAACACAAGTATAATTCTATAACCAGATAAGATGTAGAGTCAGATGAGCTGTTCATGGACCTAGACACTACTACAGATGATCATATCTAGCAGAGCTAAATGTATCAAAGATTGTGAGGTGGTTAAGAGGTAGGTAGGTAGGTGAGGTAGGTTTTACTGGCTAAAAGTAGGCAAAAGTTGTGCTACACGACAAACTCAGCTCAAAGAGTCTATTTTAGCAGTCTTCAAACTGTGGCCCTCCAGCTGTTGCAAAACTACAACTCCCAGCATGCCCGGACAGCCGTTGGCTGTCCGGGCATGCTGGGAATTGTAGTTTTGCAACATCTGGAGGGCCACAGTTTGAAGACCACTGGTCTATTTGCATGGGTAAAATATCTGCTGTCCATGGTGCTGAAATCTAACACGTGCTGAATAATTCCTTGAGGGTAATGAGAAAGACCGGAAAAACCAAAGAACAGGTATAGTAGAGCTGAGTTTGTTGTGTGTGGAATGCACAGTAAATTTATATATATATGTATACAATATATGTGTGTGTGTGTGTGTGTGTGTGTGTTGTGTGTGTGTGTGTGACAAAAAAATATATATCTATATATATATATATATATATATATATATATATATATGAATATAACTATATATATATATATATATATATATATATATATATATGTCATGGTTCTTTGTGATCATTGGCAAACCCAACTCTGTTTCATCTGCATTAAAAGTGTTATCTTTGGTTTTACATGGGACTGCACTGGATTGGGACTGCATGTAAGCCTGCCAAGGCTGTCTGGGCATGCTGGTAGTTGTAGTTTAGCAACAGCTGAAGACACACTGGTTGGAAAACCCTGGTTTATAGGATACTAAAATGTAGCAGAGCTGAGTGTGTGCAATGACTAAATGCTGAGCTTGTCATTTGGCACACTGTACAATCTGTAAATTTACACAGGACTACAGGTAAAACCTATTACCTTATCCCGGCCTTAGTACTAAGTGCAACTACCCATTAGGAGACTACCTTCATCTCATGTCTAAATTGGATAAGCTGAGTTTGTCACATGGCATAACCCAGTGTTATATAAAATCACGTGGAAAGTAGATTTACATAGGACTGCAAGTAAGCCTGTTTAGTTACTAACTTGTTATGCCATTTCCATGCACAAGAAAAAAAAGGGTAACCACAATTCCAGCTCAGCTACATCCATAGAATGGCTTTTATTCTATAGGGTACAAATCCTAACACTGTTCTTTACAGATATCTAATGTTCTCCAATCACTCCGCTACTGTAAACACTACAAGTCTCAGCATGCGGTTATAGACAAAGTGTAAGGGCATGTGAGACTGGAACTACTGGAGATCTGTAAGTTGGAGATCAATTGTTCTATCTATTTTTATATGTATATATATATATATATATATATATATATATATATATATATAAATAATATCTATCTATCGCATATCTATCTATCTATATATCTCATATCTATCTATCTCATATCTATTTATCTATCTCATATCTATCTATCTCATATCTATCTCATATCTATCTATCTCATATACATCTATCTATCTATCTCATATCTATCTATCTATCTCATTTCTATCTATCTCATATCTATCTATCTCATATCTATCTATCTCATATCTATCTATCTCATATCTATCTATCTCATATCTATCTCATATCTATCTATCTCATATCTATCTATCTCATATCTATCTCATATCTATCTATCTCATATACATCTATCTATCTATCTCATATCTATCTATCTATCTCATTTCTATCTATCTCATATCTATCTATCTCATATCTATTTATCTATCTCATATCTATCTATCTCATATCTATCTATCTCATATACATCTATCTATCTATCTCATATCTATCTATCTATCTTATTTCTATCTATCTCATATCTATCTATCTCATATCTATCTATCTATCTCATATCTATCTATCTCATATCTATCTATCTCATATCTATCTATCTCATATCTATCTATCTATCTATCTCATATCTATCTATCTACATTATCTATCTCTTTATATCATATCTATCTATTTATCTATATGTCTAAATCATATCTATCTATCTCAGATCTGTCTATCTCATTTATCTATGTATCAATCTCATATCTATCTATCTCATATACATCTATCTATCTATCTATCTATCTCATATCTATCTATCTATCTCATATCTATCTATCTATCTCATATCTATCTATCTCATATCTATCTATCTCATATCTATCTCTCATATCTATCTATCTCTCTATTTCATATCTATCTATCTATCTCATATCTATCTATCTCATATCTATCTCATATCTATCTATCTATCTCATATCTATCTATCTATCTCATATCTATCTATCTCCTATCTATCTATCTATCTCATATCTATCTATCTCTCTATTTCATATCTATCTATCTATCTCATATCTATCTATCTCATATCTATCTCATATCTATCTATCTATCTCATATCTATCTCATATCTATCTATCTCCTATCTATCTATCTCATATCTATCTATCTATCTATCTCATATCTATCTATCTCCTATCTATCTATCTATCTATCTCATATCTATCTATCTATCTCATATGTATCTATCTATCTATCTATCTTATATCTATCTCTCTATCTATCTCATATCTATCTCATATCTATCTCATATCTATCTATCTATCTATCTCATATCTATCTATCTCATATCTATCTATCTATCTATCTATCTCATATCTATCTATCTCATATCTATCTCATATCTATCTATCTATCTCATATCTATCTATCTATCTCATATCTATCTATCTCCTATCTATCTATCTCATATCTATCTATCTATCTATCTATCTATCTCATATCTATCTATCTCCTATCTATCTATCTATCTATCTATCTATCTCATATCTATCTATCTATCTATCTCATATGTATCTATCTATCTATCTATCTATCTTATATCTATCTCTCTATCTATCTCATATCTATCTCATATCTATCTCATATCTATCTATCTATCTATCTCATATCTATCTATCTCATATCTATCTATCTATCTATCTCATATCTATCTATCTATCTATCTCATATCTATCTATCTATCTATCTATCTATCTTATATCTATCTCTCTATCTATCTCATATCTATCTCATATCTATCTATCTATCTATCTCATATCTATCTCTCTATCTATCTCATATCTATCTCATATCTATCTATCTCATATATATCTATCTATCTAAAAAAAAAAAAAGCAATAGCACACAAAAAAATGAAAGAGTATAAGGTAAGGTGCAGGCAACCTGTTAAAGGATCAATTCCAACGATCCATCCAAAGATAAAGAAGATCAGGGCAGCACTCCAATAATGTGAAAAAAGTGAATTTATTCCATCAAAGCAATGTGCAAAACAGCAGCGACGTTTCGATCCTCTCCAGGATCTTTTTCAAGCTCAGCTCAGCTTGAAAAAGATCCTGGAGAGGATCGAAACGTCGCTGCTGTTTTGCACATTGCTTTGATGGAATAAATTCACTTTTTTCACATTATTGGAGTGCTGCCCTGATCTTCTTTTTTTTATCTATCTATCTATCTATCTCTCTATCTATCTATCTATCTATCTATCTATCTCATATCTATCTATTTCATATCTAGCTATCTATCTCATATCTATCTATCTCATATCTATCTATCTCATATCTATCTATCTATGTCATATCTATCTATCTCATATCTATCTATCTCATATCTATCCTATCTATCTATCTATCTATCTATCTATCTATCTATCTATCTATCTCATATCTATCTATTTCATATCTAGCTATCTATCTCATATCTATCTATCTCATATCTATCTATCTAGCTATCTATCTCATATCTATCTATCTCATATCTATCTATCTATCTCATATCTATCTATCTATCTATCTCATATCTATCTATCTCATATCTATCTATCTATCTATCTCATATCTATCTATCTCATATCTATTTCATATCTATCTATCTCATATCTATCTATTTCATATCTATCTATCTCATATCTATCTATTTCATATCTATCTATCTCATATCTATCTATTTCATATCTATATGTCTATCTATCTATCTATCTCATATCTATCTATCTATCTATCTCATATCTATCTATCTCATATCTATCTATCTATCTATCTATCTCATATCTATCTATCTATCTATCTATCTCATATCTATCTATCTCATATCTATCTATCTCTCTATCTTTTTCATATCTATCTATCTATCTCATATCTATCTATCTATCTCATATCTATCTATCTATCTATCTCATATCTATCTATCTCATATCTATATGTCTATCTATCTATCTATCTCTCTATCTTTTTCATATCTATCCATCTATTTTACAGTTTGGCAGGGAATACAAGTTGTATATATCTCACCTGTCGGACTTCTGTATCGGGGTAGGACCTCTTGCCCCCTCTGGGGCAGTTCTGGATGTAGCATGCTGAGGACAAGGCCAGGAGGCAGAGGAAGCAGGCAGGGATGGAGGTGTCAGGCATCCTCTCAGTCTGGGGAGGCAGCAGTGATGGGAGGAAGGTCTGCTGTGCTCTTCTGTACCAGTGCTCTCCACTTCTGGAGGAGATCCTTTATATACTCCATTCATTTATTCTTAATGCCGACGTAATTGTTTGTGTCCTATTGTTGTGCTGCCTGCATTACCCTGCAAACAATGAGTGACAAGCAATTAGCAGGAGGCGCACAGGGGCGAGAGGGATCATTGTCAGGGACATTAGGGACCCCCCAAAACTGCATGGCCAAACCTCAACACCTTTATATCCCATACATGTGTACAGATAGGGGAGAAGAGAGAGAGTTTATAGAAAGAATGTATAGATAGATAGATAGATAGATAGATAGAGAGATAGATAGATAGATAGATAGATAGAGAGATAGATAGATATGAGAGAGATAGATAGATATGAGATAGAGATAGATAGATATGAGATAGAGATAGATAGATATGAGATAGAGATAGATAGATATGAGATAGAGATAGATAGATATGAGATAGAGATAGATAGATATGAGATAGAGATAGATAGATAGATAGATATGAGATAGATAGATAGATAGATATGAGATAGATAGATAGATAGATATGAGATAGATAGATAGATATGAGATAGAGAGATATGAGATAGAGAGATATGAGATAGATAGATATGAGATAGATATGAGATAGATAGATAGATATGAGATAGATAGATATGAGATAGATAGATATGAGATAGATAGATAGATATGAGATAGATAGATAGATATGAGATAGATAGATAGATAGATAGATAGATAGATATGAGATAGATAGATAGATGTGAGATAGATATGAGATAGATAGATAGATATGAGATAGATATGAGATAGATATGAGATAGATAGATAGATATGAGATAGATAGATATGAGATAGAGAGAGAGAGAGAGAGAGAGAGAGATGAGAAAGCTAGAGAGAGAGAAAGAGAGAGACATATAAGATAGATAGAGAGATAGAGAAGAGAGAGAGAGAATGAAAGAGAGAGGGAAGGAGAGGATGAGAGAGAGAGAGAGAGAGATTTCATATAAGAGAGTTCATATAATTTGTGATACAAAGAAGCAACATGTCACTGGAATAATGGAGAATAAGTTCATCTTTTTTCACATCCTTTGTGTGCTGCTGGCATCTGGAATTATACTGTATATCTGGCAGTGAGCTCTTCACCAATACCTCCAAACCAGCCTGCACCGGAACTACATGTGGAATTCTAGATAGATATGAGATAGATAGATATGAGATAGATATGAGATAGATATGAGATAGATAGATATGAGATAGATAGATATGAGATAGATATGAGATAGATAGATATGAGATAGATATGAGATAGATAGATATGAGATAGATATGAGATAGATATGAGATAGATAGATAGATATGAGATAGATATTAGATAGAGATAGATAGATATGAGATAGATAGATAGATAGAGATAGATAGATATGAGATAGATAGATAGATAGATAGATATGGGATAGATAGATATGAGATAGATAGACAGATAGATATGAGATAGATAGATATGAGATAGATATGAGATAGATAGATAGATAGATAGATAGATATGAGATAGATAGATAGATAGATATGAGATAGACAGATAGATATGAGATAGATAGATATGAGATAGATAGACAGATAGATATGAGATAGATAGATAGATATGAGATAGATAGATATGAGATAGATAGATAGATATGAGATAGATAGATATGAGATAGATAGATAGATATGAGATAGATAGATATGAGATAGATATGAGATAGATAGATAGATAGATAGATAGATATGAGATAGATAGATATAGATATGAGATAGAAATATGAGATAGATAGATAGATAGATAGACAGATAATAGATGGATGGATGCATATGGGATATGAGACAGATATATGACGTATGTGAGATAGCTAAATATATTTTGTAATATATATATTGTACTTTCAACATATTTTCAAAAAATCCTGTCTGATTTGTTTATATTAACCCTTCAGAGTGAGAACAAGGGGATTTTATCACTCTCAGTTTTTTTGAGCCAATGAGAGGACCCTCCTTGGTGCACAGCTCTTTCTCATTTTTAGGGGCAGGACCAGAGCTGGACTATTTGCCAGCAGTGCACAAACAGGTACTTCTTTTCCCTTTCTAGTCTACACAATTTCTGAACAGCAGTAACTCTTCTCTTTGATACCATGACATGTGCTGGTGAAGGAGCATTGGACTAAAATGTCTTTGTGCTGGGGGATGATTTACAATAATGTACTATAGATGGTATGTGGTGGCAGGAGTTACTGATGCAATGGCTTTGCAGGTTCTATGTGAGTAGAAATTAAAGAAACAGCAAGAAACCAAGGAAAGGGTTACACTAAGACTGAACTGCTGTTGCTGCTGCTGGTGAAGGTAATATCATGATTTCAAGCCTGCAGACTAAAGCAAGAGGGAAGGGTAAAATGACAGTCAGTAGGCAGAACTGCATGTAACAGTACAAACACAAGAATTTACACAAGGTACAGCTGCACAGAAGAAGAAGGAAGACTTAAATTACGATTCAATAAGTGCAGATCCTCTGGAGGATGCAGACAGGCTTGCAAATTGAAGGCACACGGACTGAGACAAACAACAGGCAGAACACAGCAAATTTTAGAGAAGTGTTTCACCTGGCGGCCTATACATTAGGACTATTTTCTGGGGTAAGGAGTCAATTTTGGTAAAGGAAGGAATCAAAAGGGCTAAAGGGGTTATAAATAAAAACATGTAAACAAAAAAACAACAAAACTAAAAAAATAAAGAAAATTGAATATCGCTAAATGCAGATATGTCCAAAGTATTAAAATACAATGTTACAGACCACGATACACAAAAAACGACAATAAAAACATTAGGGCTCCATCACACCTTGTTTTGGGGATATGGCATCCGGCAGGAGAATGAAAAAAAAAAAACGGTCGTTGCCGTATCCCTGCCGGACTCGGACCGCACTCCTTACACTTTAATGAGCCGGGCGGAGTCGGATAGGCTCATTTTTGCACCGTATCCAGTTTTGTTGCCAGACTGAAAACCGCCGTCTGCCGCGATTTTTAGTCCGGCGATAAAACTGATATGGTTAACAAATGAGACGACCGGAATCCGTCCATCTTATTGAAATGAATGGGACACGGTGCAAGTCCGGCGGGGGATGCGGCAGCAGCCGGGTTTTTAAAGTCTCCCGCCAGATCTGGCTGCCATATCACCCAAAACATTGTGTGAATGAGCCCTAACGTTTACATTTTTCCATAGATGGGGCTATATGAGGATCATATGCAAAACGTGGTGTGAATGAGCCCTTATGGGGGTCAGAATAGGGCAATTTTAAGCGTACTCATTTTCTTTATAAAAAAAATAAAAGAAGTAAACCTTTTTGAAAGTATTCAAATAAAATAAAACTTTATACATTGAGTATTACTGTCATTGGATGGATCTACAGAATAAAGATAATGGGGGAGATTTATCCAAACCTGTGCTGAGAAAAAGTTGACCAGTTGCCCCTAGCAACCAATCAGATCGCTTCTTTCATTTTTTAAAATGTCCTGTGAAAAATGAAAGAAGCAATGTAATTGGTTGCTGTGCAGAGGAAAAGTTAACCAGTCACCCATAGCAACCAATCAGATCGCTTCTTTCATTTTTAAAATGGCCTATGAAAAAATGAAAGAAGCAAGATGATTGGTTGCTATGGGCGACTGGTTAACATTTCCTCTGCACAGCAACCAATCACATCGCTTCTTTCATTTTTAAAATGGCCTATGAAAAATGAAAGAAGCAATATGATTGGTTGCTATGGGCGACTGGTTAACATTTCCTCAGCAACCAATCACATCGCTTCTTTCATTTTTCACAGGCCATTTGAAAAATGAAAGAAGCGATCTGATTGGTTGCTAGGGGCAACTGGGCAACTTTTCCTCAGCACTAGGTTTTGGTAAATCTCCCACATTGTGTGGAAGTGTGGAAACAAAAAAATCAACAAAAGTTGAAAGATTGCATTGTGTTTTTTATTGTTCCATTTTGTCCTTCAAATAAATACCTTTTTTTTTTTTTTGTTTGTTCGTTTTCTGTAAATTTTGTGGTAAATTGAATGATATCATTACAAAGTACAATTGGGCCGGCATAAAACAAGCCCTCGTATGTTGTCTGTGGAGCGAAAACCTGAAAGAGATATGGCTGTAGGTTAATGCAGTGTTTCCCAACCAGTGTGCCTCCAGCTGTTGCAAAACTACAGCTCCCAGCATGCCCGGACAGCCTTCGGCTGTCCGGGCATGCTGGGAATTGTAGTTTTGCAACAGCTGGAGGCACCCTGATTGGGAAACACCAGGTTAATGCGCAGTTTAAACAGGACAGGGAGAGATGACGACCTGTGTACAGCGCTGAGGAATATGTCAGTGCCATATAAATAAAATGAATCATTTTATTGCTCTGCTTATCTCCAACAAAGTGAACTAGCTTCAGTTCCTCGCACCACCTCTGCCAAAAGTGCCACAATAGCAAGACGGGCGCCAGCTTTGCCAATCGGTGGGGGTGCCAGATGTCGGACCCCCGCCGATCAAATATTGATAGCCTATTCAAAGGATAGGCCATCAGTCATTTTAATAAGGGAACATTTGTTGTGAATTCTTATTCCTGTGAAGTACTCGCCTTTAGCAGCAGCCGCCTGACACTAGTTACTAAAGTTCACTTTGCTGTAATCTATCCCCCCCAAGTCATTTTCCAAGACTCCTTCCTTTTCCAGGGTGAAAATTCTGTATATAAATGAGACACTATAGCTATGCTACAACAATATCTTGTCATCTAACCTATATGACACAAAATTAAATAAACCTTCTATAGAACAATTCCAATAATGATAATTCTATTTGTACATATTGGCCCCCACTTGAAGCTTAGAATGACTAATGTAAGAGTCAAGCCATGGGAGGGGGGGGGGATGGTTCTTTACGTGGCGACGGGTGCATTTGGCGCGCAGTCATGGGACCTTGCCACCTGTAAACAGGGGCAAGCACTCTGACGTATCTGTAAGGCGCGACCCCGCCTGAACCTCTCTGTGCAGGCATATGTTACCGGTAAGTGCCTGATCTGGATTCACGGAGGCCTCCGTCTCATCTTCTTATTAGGGAGTGAGTTGGCATATTCAATCTGCCTTGGATTATTCCCTTTTTGATCAGTGTAACGTGTCAGGATGGTTCCCCGAGGAGGAGACGCTGAGGACCTCATCTACGCAGGGGGTGACCCCGGCTATGTGAAATTAAGATGCAACCGAGCAGCAGAGCCATTAATGACGACATCAGCTGCTCCTGGGGGCCATAAACCAGCCACGTCTCCACACCACCACCCCCCCACCATTCATAAACTCAGACTAATATCTGACTGCTGAGATAAGTGGAGAGATCTCCATTGACTTAGTGATGGATGATCTTGGGGACACCGATAAATGGCTCTAAAGGCCTTTCTCTGCTGATGAGATAAGTGCAGTGCCAAGTGATGGATGGGCAGGCTGCATTCCCACATCTATAGGGCGGCGTGATTTCTCCGGACATTATAGTCACCACCAATATCCAAGGAAATCCATTGAGTAGCACTATAGGCAACCTAAAGATGATGCCTCTTATGGCATTTGGTGGGAGGGGAGGGGGCCCATTCTTTCAAATAGGTGGAACATTTGGCAACTGTCTGGAGAACCCACAATCAAGGGCATAAAAAGGAGGTACAAAGGGTAGGTCCATCTTTTTCTGCAAGGTTGCACCCAGTCCCAGGAACCTGAGGAGCCCTTTTGGTCTCTCTTAGGGGACTAGTATTAAAAATGATGCATATTAGTTTGTATGGTTGCATACAGGAGCCTGAGGGGCCCATTAGATTTCTCTCTCTATAAGGAGACCAGTATTATAAAATGAAGAATATTAGTTGATACAGTTACACCCAGGCCCAGGAGCCTGAGGAGTCCATAAGGTCTCTCTCTTATATAAGGAGACCCGCACTATAAATAATACATATTAGTTAGTACAGTTGCACGCAGGCCAAGAAGCCTGAGGGGCCCATTAGATTTCTCTCTCTCTATAAGGAGATCACCATTATTAATGAGACCAGTATTGTAAAAGAAGCATATTATTTGGTATGGTTGCACCCAGGCCCGTCGCTACAGGACAGGCAAACCAAGCAATTGCTTGGGGCCCCGAGCAGAGCCGGTGCTTGCCCGTCCTGTAGCGATGGGGCAATTCCCCCCATCACTTTTAAGGACATCCCTGTGTCCCGAAAGATGTTTTCGGGACACACGGATGCCCCCGTTAACTCTCTGCGGCTCCGCATTAAGTTTAAAAACGCAGGGGCCGCTGTGAGAGAGCGCATGCCGGGACATCAAAGATGTCCCGCGCGTGCACCCATAGCAATGGAGACGCAGAAGACCGGAGCATCAAGGAGGAAGACGCGCACTGGCCAGCTTGGTAACTCTGCTGCACCTAACGTGGGGGGAACTCTGCTGCACCTAACGTGGGGGGAACTCTGTTGCACCTAACGTGGGGGAACTGTGCTTCACCTAACATGGGGGGAACTGTTCTACACCTAACGTGGGGGGAACTGCTGCACCTAACGTGGGGGGGAACGGTGCTGCACCTAACGTGGGGGAACTGTGCTGCACCTAATGTGGGGGGAACTGTCCTGCACCTAATGTGGGGGGAACTGTGCTGCACCTAATGTGGGGGCCTCGTATCGACGTTCGCTCACATCGCGCTCCCAGAATTCAAGGGCCGGCGTACGTCCTGACGCCGGCCCTAGAGTGTGATGTGAGTGAACATCAAGGGGGGGGCTTCATTTCCATTTTGCTTGGGGCCCCCAAATTCCTTCAAATGGCCCTGGTTGCACCCAGGAGCCTGAGGGGCCCATTAGATTTTTCTCTTTGTAAGGAGACCAGTTTTATAAGTGAAGGATATTAGCTGGTATGGTTACCCCCAGGATCAGGAGTCTGAGGAGCCCATTTGTTATCTCTTATATAAGGAGACCAATACTATAAATGAAGCTTATTAGTGCAGTTGCACCCAAGCCCAGGTGCCTAAGGAGCCCATTTGTCTCTCTTATATAAGGAGGCCAATACTATAACTGAAGCCTATTAGTGCAGTTGCACCCAAGCCCAGGTGCCTAAGGAGCCCATTTGTCTCTCTTATACAAGGAAGCCAATTCTATAAATGAAGCATATAAGTTGGGGCCCCAAATTCAGATTTTGCACTGGGGCCCCACATCTTTAGGCCTCTGCCCACAACGTCTGTGTATTACACATGGAACCCATTCATTTCCATGGACATTGTGTAATTCTTCCTTTGTCCCCTGAACACTTGTCTACCAGGTTCCTACTGCAAATTACAGATGATCCTTCTATTAAGGGCAACCTGTGATCATCTTATTATTGGACGAGGTTCCTGCTCAAAATATAGGCATTTATGGACATTATGTAATTCTTCATTTCCCCTGTGGCGGCGCTGCATCATTAATGAACACTTGTTTCCAAGTCCTTCTGCAAATTACTGATGATCTTTCAGAAATCTGTGATCAGCTTATTGTTGGGGGAGGTTCCCACCAAAAATATAGGGTTTACATCTGCAACATCTGATGGAATATTTCAGCAACTTTTAAGCTTTTTCTTCTTTTTTGGTCAAATAAATTCTACTTTGGAAATAGCGATAGATTCATATGTCTTGTTTTGAAGTTTCAGCCAAATACAACTTTGATGCATAAAGTTTCACAGATATTGACTAGACATGCGGCAGTATCCCAACTTAACATTTGCAGCATAAGGCTGGGGCTACTGGCGATTTGCACTGCCAAAATACACTGTGTGGGTAGTACTGCATCACTGCTAATGCTACCATGACATATCCACCTTGTGTGAACACAGCCTAAGCCATAAATCATCCACTCAATGTATCATTGACTTACAACCTCCCCATTAGTATACAATTGAGGAAACAATTTGCCTTGATTGAGATTCTCTTTAGGTAAATCAATTGTATCAGCAGATCAAGTAAAATCTATTGCAGTGCGTCATTTTATTAGATTCTAATCTAATAGTGGAGAATTCAACCCATCGTGCTCCAGAAACATCGTGAAGAACGTCGCCTCTATCAGTTCACCTCCATCAGTTCTCCCATTCACGTCTTGTTCCATAAACCTGGACAACTTAAAAATTATGAAATCATAGACTGTCAAGGGTAGTTTTTGAAAAATAAAATACTTTAAAAGCGACTTTTTAAATATAAAAATATCTTAAAAGCTGAATACACGAATATGTGTGTTTGGAAAGCTGGAAGCAGTTGTCCGGTGGTGGTCGTGTGGCAAAGGTGTTGGTCTAAAGTATATGGCAGTGGTGGCAGTGGCAATGGTAGTGTAGAGTGTAGTGTGGTGATCCATGGGGGTTTATTGTGGTGGAGGTTCAGTAGTGGAAATGGTGGTGGTGTGGTAGAATGGTTGCTCATGATGATGATGATATATTGGATTAGGGTAGGTCAATGGGGTGTAAAGACAATGGTAGTGGTGTGGTGGTGAGGCAATAGTGGTAGTAGTATGGATGTTTACTATGATTCTGGTGTATTATATAGTGGTTAGCCAATATGGTGTGATGATGTTGTTGGTGATGTGTTCATCTTGGTTGTGGTGTGGTGGGGAGGCAATGGACGTAGAAGTGTGGTTATTCACTATGATCCTGGTGTATTGGATGGTGGTTGGCCAATGGGGTGTAAAGATGTTGATAGAGGTAATGGTGGCCTAATAAAGTAGTGTAAAGAGAAGCAACTGTGCTAGTGGTGTGGTTGCTTGTGTGGTGTCGGGGTGTGAGGTGCAGGGTAGATGCAGGGCAGATGTTATTGCACAAGGGGCAGGTGGTATTAACCCCTTCTTTTTGTGAAACCAGGGCATGATTTAGCCTTAACCACCCGAAGGTAATACTGCTGATCCTGGGTTAGGCAGGGGCAATAAAGACACCAGCGCCAGATTAAGGATAACGGCAGCTTTACTTAGGCAAGAGAGGTGATATAGTGACACAAGGGGATCTCGCAGGCTTGCTGGGACTTTTAGTAGTTAGACTGACTTTAGTGCAGGCCACGGTGACTACAGATGAACTTGACCTAACAGAGATGGTGATTGATGATAAGATGACTTGACTTACTGATGACCGACTTGTGGCTGCAGGACTTTAGGCTTGAGGCCTCCAATGCTCTAGACACAGACACTGGAACAACTTGACTGCACTGGACCTCAGAAACTAACAGAGATTGCAGCCCCTCCCCTTGTTATATAGGGGGGCTGTGACAGGAGCCCATAGGTCACTTGGGGGGTCACCTGGTCACTGGAGCCATCTGGGTAACAATCATGGGGTACAAACATTAAAGCAACAGTACATTAAATGAGGCAAACCTATATACATAATGGGGGTATTCTGCAGGGGAGAGAGCCCTGGGGACATGCAGGGACTCGGGAGGATGGAGGAGCAAAATGGCCACAGGGGCCGCATCCAGTCCTGGAGCATTGCAATTAACGTTCATTTCTAGTCTGAAACTAAGTAAGACCAATGAAAATAAAGAGCTTGTATAATGACCATACACGCTCTGAAGACTTATAAACTTTTATGACTATTTTAGGAACATGACTCGATAACATTACACTTGACTATAACACTCTTTATGCAACTGTTGACACAATATGAGACGGATTGGGCTGCCAGAGGCTTGAGGCCTCCAATGCTAAATTATATAATTAGTGTGTCCTGGGGAGAAGTTTGTTATTCCAAGGGACCCCAGTAGCCAAGGAATTGGGTAAAACTTTTCCCCAGAACACTAGTTGTTACGCCTAGCGCTCCGGGTCCCCGCTCCTCCCCGGAGCGCTCACGGCGTCTTTCTCCCTGCAGCTCCCCGGTCAGTCCCGCTGACCGGGAGCGCTGCACTGTCATGGCCGTTGGGGATGCGATTCGCACAGCGGGACGCGCCCGCTCGCGAATCGCATCCCAGGTCACTTACCCGTTCCCGTCCCCTGCTGTCATGTGCTGGCGCGCGCGGCTCCGCTCTCTAGGGCGCGCGCGCGCCAGCTCCCTGAGACTTAAAGGGCCAGTGCACCAGTGATTGGTGCCTGGCCCAATTAGTTAATTGGCTTCCACCTGGTCCCTGACTATATCTGACCTCCTCCCATGCACTCCCTTGCCGGATCTTGTTGCCCTTGTGCCTAGTGAAAGCGTATTGTGTGTCTAAAGCCTGTGTACCAGAACTTCTGCTATCCACCCTGACTACGAACCTTGCCGCCTGCCCCCGACCTTCTGCTACGTCCGACCTTGCTTCTGTCTACTCCCTTGTACCTCGCCTATCGTCAGCAGCCAGAGAGGTGACCCGTTGCTAGTGGATACGACCTGGTCACTACCGCCGCAGCAAGACCATCCCGCTTTGCGGCGGGCTCTGGTGAAAACCAGTAGTGACTTAGAACCGGTCCACTAGCGCGGTCCTCGCCAATCCCTCTCTGGCACAGAGGATCCACTACCTGCCAGCCGGCATCGTGACAGTAGATCCGGCCATGGATCCCGCTGACGTCCCTCTGCCTTATATCTCTGATATCACCACGGTGGTCGCCCAGCAATCCCGACAGATCGCCCATCTAACCCACCAGCTGTCGGAAGTATTCACCATTGTGCAGCAACTTCAGTCGCAACTTCAGCAGCAATCATCTCCTCCGCCAGCTCCTGCACCCCTTCCGCAGCAAGTGGCCACTCCTAGCCTCCGCCTGTCCTTGCCGGACAAATTTAATGGGGACTCTAAGTTTTGCCGTGGCTTCCTTTCGCAATGTTCCCTGCACATGGAGATGATGTCGGACCAGTTTCCTACTGAAAGGTCTAAGGTGGCTTTCGTAGTCAGCCTTCTGTCTGGAAAAGCTCTGTCATGGGCCACACCGCTCTGGGACCGCAATGACCCCGTCACTGCCTCTGTACACTCCTTCTTCTCGGAAATTCGAAGTGTCTTTGAGGAACCTGCCCGAGCCTCTTCTGCTGAGACTGCCCTGCTGAACCTGGTCCAGGGTAATTCTTCCGTTGGCGAGTACGCCATACAATTCCGTACTCTTGCTTCTGAACTTTCCTGGAATAATGAGGCCCTCTGCGCGACCTTTAAAAAAGGCCTATCCAGCAACATTAAAGATGTTCTGGCCGCACGAGAAACTCCTGCTAACCTGCATGAACTCATTCATCTAGCCACGCGCATTGACATGCGTTTTTCTGAGAGACATCAAGAGCTCCGCCAGGAAAAAGACTTAGATCTCTGGACACCTCTCCCACAGTCTCCACTGCAATCTGCGCCTAGGCCTCCCGCCGAGGAAGCCATGCAAGTGGATCGGTCTCGCCTGACCCTGGAAGAGAGGAATCGCCGTAAGGAAGAGAATCTTTGTCTGTACTGTGCCAGTACCGAACATTTTTTGGTGGATTGCCCTATCCGTCCTCCACGTCTGGGAAACGCACGCTCGCACCCAGCTCTCGTGGGTGTGGCGTCTCTTGATGCTAAGTCGGCTTCTCCACGTCTCACGGTGCCTGTACGGATTTCTACTTCAGCCAGCTCTTCCCTCTCAGCCGTGGCCTGCCTGGACTCTGGTGCTTCTGGGAATTTTATTCGGGAGTCCTTGGTGAATAAATTCCGCATTCCGGTGACCCGTCTTGTCAAGCCACTCCACATTTCCGCGGTCAATGGAGCCAGGTTGGATTGCACCGTGCGTTACCGCACGGAGCCCCTCCTAATGTGCATCGGACCTCATCACGAGAGAATTGAATTTTTGGTCCTTCCCAATTGCACTTCCGAAATTCTCCTTGGACTACCCTGGCTTCTACACCATTCCCCAACCCTGGACTGGTCCACTGGGGAGATCAAGAGTTGGGGTCCCTCTTGTTCCAAGGACTGCCTTAAACCGGTTCCCAATACTCCCTGCCGTGACCCTGTGGTTCCTCCTGTATCCGGTCCCCCTAAGGTCGTTAGGGACTCTGCCTGCCACAGAAAATGCCTCTCCCCCCCTCCCAGTCCCTTCAGGCAAGCCTCTGTGTCCCCTCATGGCTCCCGTCCTTGTGTCTCCCTGCCCCGTGCCAAGCTTCACCCTCTGCCCTCCCTCCCCATTCCTACTCCTGCTGTACTGCCTGCCATTGAGGAAACCATCCATTCCTTCCCGGTGTCCTCATCCCAGGGGAGGCAGTCACCGGACAAAAAAAAGGGGAGACCTAAGGGGGGGGGGTACTGTTACGCCTAGCGCTCCGGGTCCCCGCTCCTCCCCGGAGCGCTCACGGCGTCTTTCTCCCTGCAGCTCCCCGGTCAGTCCCGCTGACCGGGAGCGCTGCACTGTCATGGCCGTTGGGGATGCGATTCGCACAGCGGGACGCGCCCGCTCGCGAATCGCATCCCAGGTCACTTACCCGTTCCCGTCCCCTGCTGTCATGTGCTGGCGCGCGCGGCTCCGCTCTCTAGGGCGCGCGCGCGCCAGCTCCCTGAGACTTAAAGGGCCAGTGCACCAGTGATTGGTGCCTGGCCCAATTAGTTAATTGGCTTCCACCTGGTCCCTGACTATATCTGACCTCCTCCCATGCACTCCCTTGCCGGATCTTGTTGCCCTTGTGCCTAGTGAAAGCGTATTGTGTGTCTAAAGCCTGTGTACCAGAACTTCTGCTATCCACCCTGACTACGAACCTTGCCGCCTGCCCCCGACCTTCTGCTACGTCCGACCTTGCTTCTGTCTACTCCCTTGTACCTCGCCTATCGTCAGCAGCCAGAGAGGTGACCCGTTGCTAGTGGATACGACCTGGTCACTACCGCCGCAGCAAGACCATCCCGCTTTGCGGCGGGCTCTGGTGAAAACCAGTAGTGACTTAGAACCGGTCCACTAGCACGGTCCTCGCCAATCCCTCTCTGGCACAGAGGATCCACTACCTGCCAGCCGGCATCGTGACACTAGTTATATAATTTAGACTAGACATTTCTAGACATTTGTTACCTTTGACTGTTGGATAAGTGCATAGCAGGTTGCAGGTATTCGTTATGGCCAGGAAAGTATCCTGAGCCTGTGAACACAAGAGAAAATACATTAGACATATGACAATTGATAGAGACATTTGTGTGGAAATTTTTTTGTGTTTTATGGTTAGTGCTACAGCCCTATTGGTGTATGACAGATATGTGCACATGAATATATATATATATACTCAGTGATTCTATGTGTGACACTAATGGTTATTTGACACATAATCTTTGTATCTTGCTTCACTGTACACGGTGCTGGCGGTGAGGTAGAAATGTCGTCTCTGCTGAATAGATCAGGATACCTCCCAAAAAGAGCTGCCAAACACCAAGAAAACACAGTACACCATAACTTTCATGTACAACAGATTATGTACATTTTATTAAATTATACTCTAACAATTATAGTACAGGAACACATAAATTCACTTGTGCAAAATAGTGAGCAAAAATATACAGTGGTCCCTCAACATACGATGGTAATTCATTCCAAATGAACCATCGTTAGTTGAAACCATCGTATGTTGAGGGATCCGTGCAATGTAAAGTATAGGAATTTATACTCACCTGTCCCCGCCGCTCCGGACCATCTCTTCTGGCTGGGATCGTCGCTCTTCATCACCATTGTTAGGATTCGGCAGGCTGGATGTGGATCCTCTGTGTCAGCGAGGGATTGGCGTGGACCGTGTCGGTGGACCGGTTCTAGGTTGCTACTGGTATTCACCAGAGCCCGCCGCAAAGCGAGATGGTCTTGCTGCGGCTGTAGCAATCAGATCGTATCCACCGGCAACGGCTCAACCTCGCTGACTGCTGAGAAGGCGTGGGACAGAAGGGCTAGACAGAGGCGAGGTCAGATGTAGCAGAAGGTTGGGGCAGGTGGCAAGGTTCGTAGTCAATGGAGATAGCAAGAGGTCAGGAACACTGATAAGGCAAACACTGTAAACGCTTTCTCTAGGCACAATGGCAACAAGATCCGGCAAGGAAGGGAAAGGGAAGTGAGGTTATATGGACGTGGAGCAGGTGGAAGCTAATTAGACTGATTGGGCCAGGCACCAATCATTGGTGCACTGGCCCTTTAAATCTTAGAGAGTTGACGCGCGCGCCCTAAGGAGCGGAGCCGCGCGCGCCAGGACGTGACATCCGGGGACCGGGACAGGCGAGTGACAGGGCGCGTCCCGCTATGCGAATCGCATCCCCGCCGGCAGTGTCAGTGCAGCGCTCCCGGTCAGCGGGTCTGACCGGGGCGCTGCAGAGAGAGAAACGCCGCGAGCGCTCCGGGGAGGAGCAGGGACCCGGAGCGCTCGGCGTAACAACCATTATCACGTCGCTGCGCACGCCCCTCCCATTGGATGACGGGACGGCGTGCGCAGTGACGTGATGACAACGAAGGAGAGCGATGGTTATGCAGCGGAGCCCGAAGAGGACGGTCCGGAACGTCGGGGACAGGTGAGTGACCATCACCATTATCGTATGTCGGGGCCATCGCAGGTCGGGGGATGACTGTATTACTATGGCAATATATACACAGGTGTCCATGTACCGCTCAACAGTCCAGATACATTATAGAGTTCTTTTTAGAGAATCTCGGCTAAGAGCTGGGCACAACACTTACGAGATTGGTTACAACTTTAACCGTCTTGACAAGTTCGTCAGGCTCTGTACACAGGTTGCTTATAACCTGTAACAATAAGAGTGTTCTCAAACATAAAAGCTAGTCTGGTCGACCATTTTGATAAAGTTAATGAACATAGACAAGATGCTCCTCAAATTGGCACTTTTCCATCCCAGCCTCGCCGGTCGGTTTGCTTCCTAGGTTGGGACACAAACCTAGGACCACGAGACTGGATCCCCTCCATGGGGTTAACGTGAGTGTTCCAAAAGACTTTTGAGAAGCGGGACTTGATGATGGTCGGGCTCACAGTGACCACTACTTGTACCGCAGTAGCTTCCCCACTGGGGGATGAACTGTCGATGCCTGTTGGGCTCGCCAAACCTCCGCAATAGCTGGAGTATGCCGAAGAACTTGCGTTGGTGCCTGCTGATTAGGCCAAACCTCCTCGCACCTAGGAGTAGGCCTCGGCACACCTTCAGATGACTTGGGCAGGTATTTTGGAGCCATGGCAGGCATCTCGGGCAGGTAGACTTCCTCCTCTTGGACGATATCTTTAACTTTTGTTGACAGCAACCCAAAGAGATCTGCGTCCCAGTCGTAAGATGGGAAGTAGGCAAATGGGATTTGGGAAGGATTCTTCAGGCGAGTCACTTGTGCTGCCCACTCTCTCATGCTCTGTAGTGATGAGCAGCATTGCCCATATTCGAATTTGCGATATTCCCGATAAAAATACGAAATGTCAATATTCGCGCCCAACACTAAAGAAATTTTTACCTCTAGTATGAGGTTTTTTTTGCCTTCCTCTGGATTTACTCAGTAGGGACTCATTAGGGATATAGGTTGAACTTGATGGACTCTGGCCTTTTTTCAACCTTATTAACTATGTTACAATGTTACCAATGCTCTGCACAGGTGTGTACTCTACAATCTGCCTGCTCTCCAGAGAATGCTTAGCTGGGGGGGAGATAGTCTCTTTGTACTGCCCTCCTGTTCACTAAAATGATGCACCCGTGTCGGCAGTCCAGAAGGGTGCCAAACCCCCGCACCTTGCCAAGCTTGATTACAGTTGTGCGACACCACTCCAGGAGTAGCTCACCGTCTTGGGGTGCTCTAACTTTCGAATTTACAGGGCCTCCAACTTCTTGGTATCTTGCTACTGCTCCCATCTGCCCATATCTCTCCATCTTCTGGGCCCTCAGTTCCTCCACAATTGCAGCCACCTCAGCGTCTCTTTTGGCCCTTTCTGACTGGGTCGGAGGAACTGGGGGAAGGGACTTCCCTGGCAAGGGAAGAAGATGCTTCCTTATGTACCGGATCAAGTTAGGCTCATCACCAAATAACCATCTGGGTAGGGGTGGTGACTGCAGACGTGCAGTAGACTCTACAGCCTTCTGGGCCTGGGGGTTTGCTCTGGACTAGGGGTGGAAGGAGGGGTTGAAAAAACAGCCTCAGCCGGGGTACTCTGTCGGTATTTCAGCCCAGGACCCCCAGGTCCGGTGGGGAGGGGACAGCCTCACCGGCGATGATGCATTTGATGACTTAGAAGTTCCCCCTTTTGGGGTTGCTGGCCAGTCGTCATCCTCCAGTAGGAGGATCAGGTGACGGGCCTCATCAGCCCCGAGGGACAACCGCTGCAATCGGTCAACGAGGTCTTATAAAAGTTGCGCTGCGGCCGCTGTAAATTGCTGGTCCTCCAGTGCCATCTTTGTACTCTCCACGCGTGCACTTGCCTGCTCCACAATCTTACTGCTCTTCAAGACTTCCGGCAAACTGAGGAGCACTGACTGCGTGGTCTCTTTTATAACGGGCTTCAGTAAAATGGCCGCCGGCCGGAAGGACGGCATCAGTGCAGCGCTGACTTCCGGTCCCCCAGCAACAAGAGGCGGATCTTCATAGTTCCACTTCGGCATGGACTCAGCGACATGACTTCCACGCCCAGGGGTGGGACGTTGACCAGCGCGGGACATTTTCGTGCGCATCTCCGGCGCCATCTTAACCCTTTCAGGTACCGGCATGGTGAAACAGCGTAACATGGTTTCAGTTCTAATTTTGCACATTGTGGTTATAACTTTCACAGATTTCCAAACAGCAGGCAGCAAAGTTCTCTTCACCTCCCCCTCTATTTCACAAGTGCCACAGTGAAAGCACATTACAATGACAACAGTCCCTTACACTTTTCTGGCGCAGATTCTGTCGCAACAGCATGCGACTATTACAGACAGTCTCGGACACAGTTCCGACTAGGGGGGAGGACTTGTGGCTTGTGGTAAATGGCGCACACCCGTATCCTGTTCGTGATGCCAAAAAGTTGTGGTGTCGGGGTGTGAGGTGCAGAGTAGATGCAGGGCAGATGTTATGGCCAAAGGGGCAGATGGTATTAACCCCTTCATATCATGACGCCAGGGCTTGGTTTAGCCTTAACCACCCGAAAGTAATACCGCTGATCCTGGGTTAGGCAGGGGCAATGAAGACACCAATGCCAGATTAGTCTTTGCAGTACAGCCAAATATCCCAGGGAGGTGACCAGTGACACAGGAGGACCTCACAGGCTTGCTGGGACTTGCAGTAGTTAGACTGACTTTAGTGCAGGCCACAGTGACCACAGATGGACTTGACTTGACAGAGATGGTGACTGACGATAAGATGACTTGACTTACTGATGACCGACTCGTGGCTGCAGAACTTTAGGCTTGAGGCCTCCAATGCTCCGGACACAGACACTGGAACAACTTGACTGCACTGGACTCCAGGAACTAAGAGAGAGATTGCAGCCCCTCCCCTTGTTATATAGGGGGGCTGTGCAAGGAGCCCATAGGTCACTTGGGGGTCACCTGATCACTGGAGCCCTCTGGGTAACAATCATGTGGTATAAAACATTAAAGCAACAGTACATTAAATGAGGCAAACTTATATACATAATGGGGGTATGCTGCAGGGGAGCCCTGGGGACATGCAGGGACTCTGCCTGACAGGGCAGGAGCACAGTACGGGGCCACATCATCCCATACTGGGACATCACACTTGCCTTGGACAATGGTAATGATCCAATGAGATATAATGGTGTCGTGGTGAAGTTGGTGGTGTGTATAATAGAGTAGAGTACATAAAGTTTTCTAGTTCTGTCAGTATGGGAACTCTCTTTATATTTGCCCAGTCCCATTGAATAGACAAGAATTGCTACACAAAAACCAAGGAAAGGAAAGTCACATGGCTCTGGGCTGCACCGTGGAGTAAAAATATCACTAACAATGAGAATTTTAGTTTTCTTTCGATTCTGTTAGGGCAAAAAACATTAAAAAGGACAATAAAAATATTCAATCCATACCATATAATACCAGAACATGTATGTTTTCATATATATATTTCACCTTTTTGATCCCAATGTGCTTGGTGTAATGTGCAGCCCATATGGTAATGACATCTGGCGGCCAATAGTCATCATGTTACACAAAGTAATACCAATTATTGTATCTCATCTATCACATCGCCAATAAGTAGATAAATCTATAAAGGATTAGAGGCGGTGGCAGATAGAAGTCAACACACACGCAATACAATGGTGTGAAATCTTGGTTTTCTGAGACACCTGTATGAGGTCTAGTTGCTCTTTTTAGGATGACCCTTTTGGAGTAGACATCATTCACTGTTTAAGTTAGTTGCAACAAAAAGTAAGTGAACCCTCATGCATTATGTGAATGTTTGCATTGGTTACTGATATAATGTTGTCTTGTGGTTATCCTAGAATTATTCACACATGGGCATTTGCACTGTTCTTAACTTTTAGGCTAGGATTCCACTGAGATTTTTAACGCCAGAAAAATCGCCAGAAAAACTGCCACTGTTTTTCCCTGTGTTTTGGCGTTTTTTCTTGCGTTTTTACCTGTGTGGAATTTGCCTTTTTTTGCCCCTTTGGTGTTTTTTGTACAAAAATAGTTGGGTACCAAAAAAAAATATATAAATAAATAAAAGGATGCAGTAGGGATGTACATTTTTTATTAAACTAAATGTTTTTTTTTATAACAAAATGTTAATATTTTTTTTTATAAAGTGTGTGTGTGTGTGTTTAACTTTTTGTTTTTACATTTTTATGTAGTACTACTACTCCCAGCATGGAACACATGTTCCATGCTGGGAGTAGTAGTACTCCATGCTGGGAGTAGTAGCACCTATACTATAGACATATTGCCCCTTATATAGCAGAGATGCGGCTCTATACAGCGCTCACATCTCTGCTCTGTACTCCGGCCAGTGATGAGAATAGAACATCACTCATTCATATTTTCCGGCCAGAGATGTGATTGGCCAGATGGTTGCAGCCAATCACAGCTCGGAGGGAAATATGAATGAGTGAGTGGCCGGAGTACAGTGCACAGCCGCTCCATCTCTGCTATAGACAGGACGATCGCAGTGGATGTCAGTAGTGACATCCGCTGTGATCTGTTCTTACCTGCAGGTACTACTACTCCCAACATGGAGCACACTCTTCTACATGCTGGGAGCTGTAGTACCTGCATTAATAGACAGATCGCATTCGCAGCGAGTGTAATTTCTGACACATGATGCGATCTGTCTATTAATGCAGGTACTAAAGCTCCCAGCATTGAGCAGAGTGTGCTCCATGTTAGGAGTAGTAGTAGTTGTAGTTAAGGAAAGATCACAGCAGATGTCACTCCTGACACCCACTGTGATCCTCCGGTATAATGTATAGATGCGGCCGCTCTTCTGGTCCCCTGCACGGCCATATATATATATACACATGTTCCTATTTCCCACCGAGAGCTGTGATTGGCTGGAACCATCTGGCCAATCACAACTCTCTGTGGGAAATATGAATATGTGTATATATACGTCAGTGCAGGGGACCAGAGAAGAGCGGCCACATCTATAAATTATACAGGAGGATCGCAACGGGCGATCTGTCAATTAGTACAGGTACTACTACTCCCATCATGGAACAGTGTGTTCCATGCTGGGAGTAGTAGTACTACCTAAAAAATGTTGGGGAAAAAAGTGAAAAACACGCACACACTACATTTTTATTATTGTCGGCTACATTTGTAATGCTTTACCCGCTCACATAAATTGATCAGTGTTTAAAAATTAATAAACATTTCGTAATAAAAAAGATAAATTTCATTAGATACAGTTTTTTCCATCGCTACTGTATCTTTTTTATTATTTTTTAATGGTACCCCACAACATTTTTATAAAAAAGGTATCTCCATCACTTTTTTGGATCGCTAAAGTCCAAAAAAGAATAAAAACTGCCTACAAAAAGGCAAAATTTAAAACCAACATGGTGTTTTCCTTGGTGTTTTTGCTCTCCCATAGACTTCTATGGGAGGAGAACACCACGATGTCAGGGCAAAAAACGCCAAACTAGGTTTTGTCTGGCATTTTTAAAATACAGCCTCTGAGCCCGAAATTGCTGAAAAACGGCAAAAGGATTTAAAAAAACGCCAAAACTGAAAAACGCCAAGTGAATCTGGCATTTTGCAGTTTACTATTGACTTGCAGCTAACATCTGGACGCTGTGTTTTTTCGCTGAAAAAACGCAGTGCGGGAAAATTGGTGTTTTTTACGGCGTTTTTTGAAAAAAAAAACCCTCAGTGGAATTCCAGCCTTATAGAGCACATTGAGTAAACATCCACAGTGAAGAGAGAAAAGTAAGTAAACCCTTGTATTTAATGACTTGTAGTACCCTGTAAAAGTGTTTTATCTATATTTCTCGGATGCCTTGTGTGCACAGCCCTCTTTAAATTTCCAGCAGTGGTTCTCAACCTGGGGTACAAGTACCTCCAGGGGTACTTATCAGTTCTCCAGGGGGTACTTGAAAAACAATCAGCAATGGCAGCCACAGCCACTGGTTACTTTGAAAGAAATGGTGGTCTGACGTCACCGCACCGAGGAGCGGAGCAGGAGTACAGCAAAGGGAAGCTCAGGCACTGGGCTGCTGTGGGCAGTAACTACCATCAGCTTTGTTTTTCCACTGCCCCTGCAGACCGGGGACCTACTACTATGAGCCATAACAATAGGTCCCCAGAACAGAGGAGCAGTGGAGCACCAAAGCGGGATAGTATGGTGGCCTACAACTATGTATGGGGGCTTTTTGGGGCTTACAGCTATATATGCGGGCAAAGAGGGGCTTAACAACTTTATGGGGATGCAAGGCAGGTACTATTACTGTGTGTGACAACAAACATGAGGAGTTTGTAAAAAGGTGGGGATTGTATGGCAAAAAGGAGCCTAAAATGTTTGTTTGTCTGGTTCTGTGTAGAAGTCTTGTATGGGAGAAATCTTAATGGCGGTCTAGGCCAGATAGTGAGGAAAAGAAAAGTAAACAACTCCGGTTACAGAAGACGTCACCTGTAAACCGGGGGACTGGAGAGATAGGGAGAGGAACAGGGGGGCTGTTATAGAGGAAAGTAAAGCATATGATTTATACTATAATTATTACAAAATGTTTCTAATATGGGGGTACAATTTTTTGGGAATGGGCTTGTCAAGAGGTACTCAGGCAAAAAAGGATGAGAACCACTGATTTACAGAATCTCTAAAGGTCTAGCAGTTCATAACTCTGTCATTCTAAAACATATATCTTCTTTTTCCCCTTTTTTTATGTGTCCAGCCCCTGAAGCAACAAAGCAGCCCCAAACAGTGGCGTTGCTAGGGTTGGTGTCACCCGGTGCGGTAGAAAATGGTGTCACCCCATACATACCCCCCCCCCTCCACATAATAAAGTTTTTAGCCTGTTGTGACGGATACCACTGGTGTAGCGCATTGTGAAAAATTCCAGTATAATAATTAAATATACCAATTGCCACAGAATGGAAAAGCGCTAAAGAGGTTTTCACCCTTTAAAACTACAACTCCCAGAATTACTTAAATGGGTACTCCACTGGAAATGATTTTTTTTTGAATCAACTGGTGCCAGGAAGCTAAAATCTGAATCCTTCAGGTAAGTAATTTACAAACCTGTTTAACTTTCTGGCACCAGTTGATTCAAAAGAAAATGTTTTGCAGCTGAGTACCCCTTTAAGCAGTGGTGAGGTTATGCTGGGAGTTGTAGTTTCACTCATCTTAACTGCAGAACTTACAAGTGACTATAGCTCTGATAGGACATAATGAGGAGAATACACAATGATATCAGTGATTACAGGTGACGTCTTCTCTATAGTGAGGAGAATACACAATGATATCAGTGATTACAGGTGACGTCTTCTCTATAGTGAGGAGAATACACAATGATATCAGTGATTACAGGTGACGTCTTCTCTATAGTGAGGAGAATACAGAATGAGATCAGTGACTACAGGTGACGTCTTCTCTATAGCGAGGAGAATACACAATGATATCAGTGACTACAGGTGACGTCTTCTCTATAGTGAGGAGAATACACAGTGACTATAGTTGACATCTCTATAGTGAGGAGAATACACAATATCAGTGATTACAGGTGACGTCTTCTCTATAGTGAGGAGAATACACAATGATATCAGTGACTACAGGTGACAGCTTCTCTATAGTGAGGAGAATACACAATATCAGTGATTACAGGTGAGGTCTTCTCTATAGTAAGGAGAATGTACAAAGATATCAGTGACTACAGGTGAGGTCTTCTCTATAGTAAGGAGAATACACAATGATATCAGTGACTACAGGTGACGTCTTCTCTATAGTGAGGAGAATACACAATGATATCAGTGATTACAGGTGATGTCTTCTCTATAGTGAGGAGAATACACAATGATATCAGTGACTATAGGTGACGTCTTCTCTATAGTGAGGAAAATACACAATGATATCAGTGACTACAGGTGACGTCTTCTCTATAGTGAGGACAATACACAATGATATCAGTGACTACAGGTGACGTCTTCTCTATAGTGAGGAGAATACACAATGATATCAGTGACTACAGGTGATGTCTTCTCTATAGTGAGGAGAATACACAATGATATCAGTGACTACAGGTGACGTCTTGTCTATAGTGAGGAGAATACATAATGATATCAGTGACTACAGGTGACGTCTTCTCTATAGTCTTTCCTTATCTAATTCAGATGGTACATACCGCCTGGTCCAGCTAAAACGTCTCTCTGCAGAATGTGACGCCCAGACGGCTCCTCACTATGTCAGCGCATTCTGATCCTCTATATGAAAATAATAATTATTATTATAAACCTGCCAGACACTGTATCCTCTAAATATAATTAACTAGTATACACTAGGGCTGCACGATATATCGCAAAAACAATCGAATCGCGATTTTTGCTTTTTTGCCATATATCGATATGGCCCCCGGGAAAATTTGCGATTATCTGCTCGGGCGGATCCTGTGTGCGGCTGCAGCGCGGGCCGGCCAGGGCAGATAAAAACAAATTTAAATATTAAAAGTCTGTGTTTCCCAACCAGGGTGCCTCCAGCTGTTATGAAACTACAACTACAACCAAAAGCTGTCCGGGCATGCTGGGAGTTGTAGTTTCACAACAGCTGGAGGCACCCTGGTAGAGAAACACTGATCTAAGTAAAGGGCGCAGGGATAAAAAATAATAAAAACATTATGCTCACCTCTTCCCGGTCCCTGCATCTGTACACCTCCGTGCGGTCCCGGTGTCTCTATACAAGCTGTAGGACCTTTACCTTCAGCCAATCACTGGCCGCAGCGGTGTCACATGTCAAGCCAGTGATTGGCTGAAAGGTAAAAGTCCTCAAAGGTGCAAACACACACAAACCTAGAGTGTGTGCTGCCGGGGAGGAGGAATGTGACGGGAATATGTGACAAGGGGTGGAGGGGGCAGAATGTTAAAGGGGGGGAAAGGGGGAATGTGACAGGGGGGCAGATTGTGACAGGGGGGCAGAATGTGACAAGAGGGGGGAATATGTGACAGGGGGAGCAGAATGTGACAAGGGGGGGGGATATGTAATAAGGGGGGGATATGTAACAAGGGGGGATATGTAACAAGGGGGTGGATATGTAACAAGGGGGGGGATATGTAACAAGGTGGTGGATATGTAACAAGGGGGTGGATATGTAACAAGGGGGTGGATATGTAACAAGGGGGGGGGAGATGTAACAAGGGGGGTATATGTAACAAGGGGGGGATATGTAACAAGGGGGTGGATATGTAACAAGGGGGTGGATATGTAACAAGGGGGGGGATATGTAACAAGGGGGTGGATATGTAACAAGGGGGTGGATATGTAACAAGGGGGGGGATATGTAACAAGGGGGTGGATATGTAACAAGGGGGTGGATATGTAACAAGGGGGTGGATATGTAACAAGGGGGGGATATGTAACAAGGGGGTGGATATGTAACAAGGGGGTGGATATGTAACAAGGGGGGGATATGTAACAAGGGGGGGATATGTAACAAGGGGGGGGATATGTAACAAGGGGGTGGATATGTAACAAGGGGGGGGATATGTAACAAGGGGGTGGATATGTAACAAGGGGGTGGATATGTAACAAGGGGGTGGATATGTAACAAGGGGGGATATGTAACAAGGGGGGGGATATGTAACAAGGGGGGGGATATGTAACAAGGGGGGGATATGTAACAAGGGGGGGATATGTAACAAGGGGGGGGTATGTAACAAGGGGGTGGATATGTAACAAGGGGGTGGATATGTAACAAGGGGGGATATGTAACAAGGGGGGGATATGTAACAAGGGGGGGATATGTAACAAGGGGGTGGATATGTAACAAGGGGGGGGATATGTAACAAGGGGGGGATATGTAACAAGGGGGGGGGGTATGTAACAAGGGGGGGATATGTAACAAGGGGGTGGATATGTAACAAGGGGGGGGGATATGTAACAAGGGGGGGCAATATGTAAAAAGGGGGGGAATATGTAACAAGGGGGGGGATATGTAACAAGGGGGGGAATATGTAACAAGGGGGGAAGAATATGACAAGGGGGGGAAGGGGAATATGTGACAAGGGGAGGAGGAATATGTGACAAGGGGGGGAATATGCGACAAGGGGGGGGAATATGCGACAAGGGGGAGGGGGAATATGCGACAAGGGGGAGGGGGAATATGTGACAAGGGGGAGGGGGAATATGTGACAAGGGGGAGGGGGAATATGTGACAAGGGGGGGGAGGGGGAATATGTGACAAGGGGGGAGCAGAATGTGACAAGAGGGGGGGGAGATGTGAGATGTGAAATGGGCGGTGGGCATAAAATGGGTGAATAGTTGTAAAATTGAGGAGATTGGACATGACATAAGGGGGTTTCACTATTTATTTATTACATTGCATCACATATCGAAATCACAATATTTAGGCCCATAATCGCAATCGCACATTTTTCCCATATCATGCAGCCCTAGTATACACTGCACTCTATGAATATAAACCTCACACACCGTGCCCCCAGCAGTAGCACCCCCATCATCCACCAGCTGATGCTATTACCACAGAACAGGGGGGTAGGGGGAATGGGGGGGGGCGGGGGGTGCCCTGGCAACACCCCCCAGCAGTAGCACCCCATCATCCACCAACACCCCCCCCCCCCCCATTCCCCCTATGGTAATAGAATCAGCTTCTGGATTATGGGGGTGCTACTGCTGGGGGAGGGTGCTGGTGGATTATGGGGGTGTTACTGCTGGGGGGGGGGGCGGGTGCTGGGGCATGATGGTGGTGCTACTGATGGGGGGGGTGCTGGTGGATGATGGGGTGCATCCTCATCATCCACCAGCAACACCCCCCCCCCCCTGAAATAGCACCCCCATCATCCACCATGATCAGCAACACCTCCCCCCAGAAATAGCACCCCCATCATCCACCAGCACCCCCCCCCCCTGCTGGATGATGGATAATGGTGGTGCTACTGCTGGGGGGTGCTGGTGGATGATGGGGTGCAGCCTCATCATCCACCAGCAACATCTCCCCCCAGAAATAGCACCCCCATCATCCACGGTGACCACCAACACCTCCCCCCCCCCAGAAATAGCACCCCCATCATCCACCAGCACCCCCCCCCCCCCTTCTCGTTGATGGTGGTGCTACTGCTGGGGGAGGGGTGCTGGTGTATGATGGGGTGCAGCCTCATCATCCACCAGCAACACCTCCCCCCCCCCCAGAAATAGCACCCCCATCATCCACCAGCAACCCCCCCCCCCCATTCCCCCTATGGTAATAGAATCAGCTGCTGGATTATGGGGGTGCTACTGCTGGGGGAGGGTGCTGGTGGATGATGGGGGTGTTACTTCTGGGGGGTGCTACTGTTGGGGGGGTGCTGGTTGATGATAGGAGTGCTACTGCTGGGGGGGGGCTGGTGCACGATGGTGGGGCTACTGCTGGGGGGTGCTAGTGGATGATGGGGTGCAGCCTCATCATCCACCAGCAACACCTCCCCCCCTGAAATAGCACCCCCATCATCCACCGTGACCACCAACACCTCCCCCCCCAGAAATAGCACCCCCATCATCCACCAGCACCCCCCCCCCCACACACACACCCAGCTGGATGATGGTGGTGCCACTGCTGGGGGGTGCTGGTGGATGATGGGGTGCAGCCTCCTCATCCTCCAGCAACACCTCCCCCCAGAATAGCACCCCCATCATTCACCGTGACCAGCAACACCTCCCCCCAGAAATAGCACCCCCATCATCCACCAGCACCCCCCCCCCCCCCTGCTGGATGATGGTGGTGCTACTGCTGGGGGGAGCTGGTGGATGATGGGGTGCAGCCTCATCATCCACCAGCAACACCTCCCCCCCCAGAAATAGCACCCCCATCATCCACCAGCACCCCCCCCCCCTTCTGGTGGATGGTGGTGCTACTGCTGGGGAGGGGGTGCTGGTGTATGATGGGGTGCAGCCTCATCATCCACCACCAACACCTCCACCCCCCCCCCAGAAATAGCACCCCCATCATCCACCAGCAACCCTCCCCCCCATTCCCCCTATGGTAATAGAATCAGCTGCTGGATTATGGGGGTGCTACTGCTGGGGGAGGGTGCTGGTGGATGATGGGGGTGTTACTTCTGGGGGGTGCTACTGTTGGGGGGGGTGCTGGTTGATGATACGATTGCTACTGCTGGGGGGGGCTGGTGCACGATGGTGGTGCTACTGCTGGGGGGTGCTAGTGGATGATGGGGTGCAGCCTCATCATCCACCAGCAACACCTCCCCCCAGAAATAGCACCCCCATCATCCACCAGCACCCCCCCCCCCCCCTGCTGGATGATGGTGGTGCTACTGCTGGGGGGTGCTGGTGGATGATGGGGTGCAGCCTCATCATCCACCAGCAATAGCACCCCCATCATCCACCAGCTGCCCCCCCCAGAAATAGCACCAACATCATCCACCAGCACCCCCCCCCTTTCTGGATGATGGTGGTGCTACTGCTGGGGGGGGGGTGCTGGTGGATGATGGGGTGCAGCCCTTTTTCTCTCTACCTGGCTGACTGGTGCAGACTGGTTGCTGGCGCGGCTGCTCCAACTGTCCCCGGGCTCACTAGTGTGGGTGGCAGCGCGTCATGTTAGCGCCATCCATCTAGCTCCGCCCGCTGATGTCCCGTCACAAGCCGGGACGTGTGTCGGAGCTAGGTTGTGGGTGGAGTTTGGTGCTGTCAGACGGGGGTGCTGTCAGCGCTGAGGACCAGGGGGGGGGGTGCTGTCAGAGCTGAGGACCGGGGGGAGGGGGGGGTGCTGGCGGAGTGGTGTCACCCCACCAGCCTGGTGTCACCCGGTGCGGGCACCCCCCGCACCCCGGTCGCAACGCCACTGGCCCCAAACCATTGTGCTTCACAGTTGTGGTGAAGTTTTGGTGTTGTTTTTTTCTGTTTTTTCTGTTGCTCTTTTGCTGTTACTGTTGGGTTCTCTCGCATCTCTTTCAGGTTTACCCATTGTATTCTCGGAGTGATCTTAAAGGGGTTTTCCACCATAAGGTGATTTTAGCACTTACCTGCCAGATAATAATGGACATGCTTAGGAAGGATCTGCGATTGTCTTGGGGCTAAATTGCTATGTTGTGAGATTACCATAAAGCTGTGTCTTTCTTTTTGTGAACTGAGTATTTCCTGTTGGAGTTTTCTCTTTTACTACAAATCCCATCTTTCCACTTTTCTTCCTCCCACACATCAGCCACCCCACCCATTGAACCACAAATGAGCTGAATTCAGTGCAAAGGACCTGTGCTTTTTAACCAGGGTGCCTCCATCTGTTGCTAATTCCCTATAATCGCTCCAACCATTGAAGCAGAACAGGCTCCCTGTGATCCCCTAAATAGTGATGTAATGTCTCAGCCGCACTGCATCCTGGGAATATCTGTGACAGTAGTCATTTTGTATGCTGTAAAAATGAACATCCAGAGCAAAGATCACATAAGAATGCAAGACCAACCATCAGAGACAGGTACAGACACTATATTATAAACTACACTAACTTTACAGCCCCTGTAGCATAGTCAAATAAAAAAAATCCTGGAATACCCCTTTAACTGGAAAATAGTAACAACAGTCCTGAATTTGCTCCATTTGTGGACAATTTGTCTAGCCATGGATTGAAAGTTGTTTGTATCCAAGCATTGTTTACACTAACCAATCTTTCTTAGGAAGAACAGATTTACCCCTAGCCAGGCTTTGTCTAAACCTACATTGCCAGTCTCATCTCCGAAAAGAGGTTGGTCAACCTCTGGAAGATTCTTTAAAAAACATTATGAATTACAGAAAGTGATATGTGTTAAGCCTATCAGGCTATATTCGTGCGAGTGGCTGGAACATTTCTGCCCCTAAACTACTAGGTCGGGCATATAGGTGTTGTGGGCAGGGGGTAGGTGTATATAAAGCCCCCTGCTCTTACTGGTGGGGCGTACGTTATATTTTTTCGGACACAGCCTCGGGTTTTGGTGGACGCTGTTGGTCGGAAGCTCAGGGTTTGAATCTCCCGCCACTGTCTGAAGCCCTGACAGCCACTTCCCCTCTCGGAGTCACCAGAGAGAAGCTTCGGTAACCGAGTAAGGTAGGGCCTTGCCACCTGCCGGCTCTGCCTGCAGCACTGGAGGATCTGGGAGCCGGGCGGGTGTGCAAGGGGGGTTCAGGAGCAAGTACCAGGGGGCCACCGGCTGCCTGCGGCATTTGCATAGTTGGCAGGTTCGGGGATGGGCGCAGCTGTGGCCATGTCGCAGGCGGTGAGGGTTTGTGCCCTGCAATACGCCCATTTGCTAGGGATGGATGAGCTGCAGGCCCGGTTTGTTGCTGTGCGGGTTTGCGATCAGCCTGGCCATTGCTGTTCTGCCTCCTCTGGCACAACTGGTTCAGTACCTTATCAACAACCCGCGGGTGGGCTCAGTCGGGGAGATGGCAGTGGGGGATGTTGGGTAGCGGGGGGCATATGATTTAGGGCTGGGGTGACTATAGCGGGGCCTCGGTGTGCCGCCGTCTGGCTCTCAGCTGAACCTATGTGATGTGCTACGTCCGTGTTGGGGTAGCTCCTAGTGCTATCTATAGGTCAAAGTATGTGTTGTTCATGTAGCTAAGTAAACATTTTCAGCTACATATTTATATACACGCCCCATATTGGCGATCGTAGTAGTTATTTCAGGTATTGGTTTTCATATGTATTCTATTCATTGATACGCTCAGCGTGGACATTCATGATTACACTCTCAAAAAAAAAAGAAAAAAATTGCATTTTTCAGTTATACGTAGGTATAGTATACACAGCACAAATGTAAGCGTTACCTTCAGGGCACTCGTTTTGTATACGCTCCTAATTTGGCAAGGTGCTTATGGTTTTAGTGGGTTTTCAGTGCGTATCTTCATAGTATTTACATACAGTGAACACTCATAGTATTTAGATATAGTGCATACGGTCACAGTTGCGGAGTTTTTATGCAGCGCTTAGAGTTATTGTCTTGTATACGGTACATACGCTCGGAATATCATATGCAGTGTGTACAGTTACTGATGTATACGGTACATACGCTCATAGTGTTATATGCAGTACATACAGTTATAGCGTTATATATAGTACAGACAGTTATAGTGTTGTATACAGTACATATGCTCATAGTGTTATGTGCAGTGCATACAGTTATAGTGTTGTATACAGTACATACGCTCATAGTGTTATATGCAGTGTGTACAGTTATAGTGTTGTACAGTGGTCCCTCAACATACGATGGTAATTCGTTCCAAACGACCCATCGTTTGTCGAATCCATCGTATGTTGAGGGATCCGTGCAATGTAAAGTATAGGAAGCTGTACTCACCTGTCCCCGTCGCTCCGGACCAGGTCCTCACCGCTCCCGATGCTGTCCCAGGGGCTCCCGATGCTGTCCCGCTGCTCCGGTGTCGTCTTCGCGATCCTCCGGCTTCTTCCGCATCTTCTGCAGGGTCCGGGCCTCGCTTTCTGGTGACGTTATTACGCTGCTGCGCCGGTGCGGCGTGCGTAGGGACGTAATAACGACGCCGGAAAGCGAGGCCCGGACCCTGGAGAAGATGTGCAAGACACCGGAGGATCGCGAAGTGGACCCGGAGCAGCGGGAATAAGTAAGCAAACCTGCCAGGGATGCTTAAACTGCTATCCGACAGCAGCTTAAGCATTTTGCGCTGTCGGATAGCAGTTAATGCGATGGCACCGACATATAAAAGCATCGTATGTCGATTTTATCATATGTCGGGGCCATCGTAGGTCGGGGGGTTACTGTATACAGTTCATACGCTCATAGTGTTATATGCAGTGTGTACAGTTAAAGTGTTGTATACAGTTCATCCGCTCATAATGTTATATGCAGTACATTCAGTATTATATGCAGTACATTCAGTTATAGTGTTATATGCAGTACATACAGTTATAGTGTTATATACAGTACATACGCTCATAATGTTATATGCAGTGCGTACAGTTATAGTGTTGTATACAGTTCATACACTCATAGTATTATATGCAGTGTGTACAGTTATAGTTTTGTATACAGTTCATACACTTATAGTATTATATGCAGTGCGTTCAGTTAGTGTTGTATACAGTTCATACACTCAGTATTATATGCAGTGCGTTCAGTTATAGTGTTGTATACAGTTCATACACTCATAGTATTATATGCAGTATACAGTTCATACACTCATAGTATTATATGCAGTACATTCAGTTATAGTGTTATATGCAGTACATACAGTTATAGTGTTATATACAGTACATATGCTCATAATGTTATATGCAGTGCGTACAGTTATAGTGTTGTATACAGTTCATACACTCATAGTGTTATATACAGTGCGTACAGTTATAGTGTTGTATACAGTACATATGCTCATAGTGTTATATGCATTGCCTACAGTTATAGTGTTGTATGCAGTTCATACACTCATAGGGGGAGATTTATCAAAACTAGTGCAGAAGAAAAGTTGCCCAGTTGCCCATAGCAACCAATCAGATTGCTTCTTTCATTTTGCAGAGGCCTTGTTAAAAATGAAAGAAGCGAGCTGATTGGTTGCTAATGTGCAAACTGCGAAATGAATACATGCTATGATCCTCTGGTCTGGTCAGCACAGAAAGAGTTAACCTGCTACCAGAGAAGCGTGCGAAAAAGGCCCGCGCTGCTATCAAGTTTCTGTATCGCAGCCGAAAGGGAACTTGGAAACAGAGGAGTTGTTTCTGGGAAAACAGGAACTCGGAGCTGCAGCCATGACGTCCTTCCTGCCGGCCGCCATTTTGGGAAAGCCCAATATAAAAGACACCATACACAGCGACCTCTTCAGTCTGCACAAGGAGCCGGAGAGTACAGACATGGCGGAGAGCAGCGTTCCACGTGGTGAGAACAGCAAAATGGCGCCGGAACAGCGGAAAGTTGTGGCAGTCGCAGCCCAACTATTCCAAGAAATTGCCGACCGTCTGCAGCTGTTGTCACTGGACAAAGAGGGGGCCTGCAACCTTCCCCCACTGCCCGATGACGACAATGACTGGCCGGACACACCTTCAGCGGAGAGCGCAGGGACACCTGGAGGTGCATCACTGGTGAGATTGTCCCCTCACCACAAAACTTGGGGCTCGTGGGCCGAAATCCCATCGGAGGAGTCTGCAGTGAGTACACCGCCAGAGGCGGCCTTTTCTTCCTCCTCCAGCCCTGAAGCTGAAATACCCCTATCCAGATTGCCAAGTGCACAACCGTGCTCACCAGATTTGCCCCAATGGATTTTTGGGGACGAGCCAGGACTCATTGAGTATATATGCACGCGGTTCTACAACCTATACCTGGGAAGCCACTCCCACCAATTCCAACCGCACAAAGAGAAAGGGTCCGTCAGGAAGCCAAGCTGGATGAGTTGATGGACAAATTAAAAGCCCGACACAGAGAACTGTACTGTGAGGAAAGAGTTCGTTATCAGGAGAATACTAAAGAAATGGAAGCATTATTCATCCGCAAGTGGGATCATCCCTGAGAAGGGGAGGAGCCTCTAGAACGACGAAGAGCAACTGTGGCCAAGTTCGACAAGGTCAGAGGTTATGGGACACTCCTAGATTGCCATACAGGGCAAACCATCCTCGTAAACCGGCGAGCAGTACAGAGGCCATATCTTCATAAAAAGTTCTACTCCTTGGAGGTGCGTGAAATTGTGGAGTACACCCCCGTCCAGAGCCTACGTGGAGAATGGGCTGCAGCGGTCACAAGACCAACAGCCCCAACACAGCTTCCCTTCAAATACTTTCCGTCTACAGATTGGGAATCAGATCCCTTCAACTTGAGGCCGAAATGGTCTGCTCCTGATGCCTCCACCAACGTACTCAAGGAGGAGGAGCCTCCACAACATCAATCATCTTCTGTGTACAGCAAAGTGCCAAGTTCTACTCAAGATCAAGCAAGTAAGCCTAAATTGCGGGCTCCAAAGACCGTATCTAGATCCTCTCGGAGCAATGAGAGTTTGTCTGTTCCAGAGGTACCAACGTACGTACCTAGGCCCTCTTGGAGCAATGAGAGTTTGCCTCCTGCACAGGTACCAACGTATGTACCAAGCAGGGGCGGACACAGACAGCAGAGGGCCCCTGTGCAAAGAATGTGCCTGGGCCCCCCCCCAGCACTGTGCCCCCTCATGTACCTAGACCCCACCGGAGGGCCTCCACTTACCCCGCGCGTGTAGTGTCGCCACTTGCCTTGTCCACCACAGGTGGATGGAACGGCTCCTGAGGTGGGCTCCGGTGGCCCCTGTCCCTCTCAGTGCGCGGCCCAGTGAGTACTCCCCCGGGTCAGCCTGACCCGTATCTAGCTGGGAGGCAGAGGGCAGTGCTCCCCTTTACATTCGCACCCCTGGACTTAGCACGACACCCCTTGGCACCCCCTGGTTCCTTGGCTTCTTATCCTTAGTGATAGAAGTGACTTACAGGCAGGGCCAGACTGGTACCAAAAATAGGCCCAGGCATTTTAAAATAAACAGCCCATTTTTATGGTGGGGGTCTGACTCATGGGACCCCCACCAATCACCTTGGTTCAAGTGGCTCTCCAGATGTTGGAAAGCTGCAACTCCCATCATGTCTGAAGTGACTACAGCTAATGGGACAGTCAGGAGACTACACAATGATATCAGTGACTACAGCTCTGATGGGACAGTTAGGAAAATACACAATGATATCACTGACCTGAGTGACATCTTCTCTGTTGTCTTTACTTTTCTTCTTCCTCTGGTCCAGACACCAGGATTTCTTCCATCTTCTCTGCAGAGTCTGACACCTGGACATCATTGGTTGCTTAATTTGTCAGTTGATCCTCCTCTGTATGATGACAATAATCATTATAACCTTGCCAAATACTGTACCCCCTGAATATAATACTGCCAACCACTGTACCCCCTGAATACTGCCAACCACTGTACCCCTGAATATAATACTGCCAACCACTGTACTCCATGAATATAATACTGCCAACCACTGTACCCCTGAATATAATACTGCCAACCACTGTACCATGAATATAATACTGCCAACCACTGTACCCCCTGAATACTGCCAACCACTGTACTCCATGAATATAATATTGCCAACCACTGTACCCCCTGAATACTGCCAACCACTGTACTCCATGAATATAATATTGCCAACCACTGTACCCCTGAATATAATACTGCCAACCACTGTACCCCTGAATATAATACTGCCAACCACTGTACCCTGAATATAATACTGCCAACCACTGTACTCCATGAATATAATACTGCCACCCACTGTACCCCTGAATATAATACTGCCAACCACTGTACCCCTGAATATAATACTGCCAACCACTGTACCCCTGAATATAATACTGCCAACCACTACTCTATTAATATAATACTGCCAACCACGATACACCACTGAATCACCCCATACACCCCACGCACTCCATCCTCAGTCTCCTCATCACCCCATACACCCCACGCAACCCATCCTCAGTCTCCTTATCTCCCCCATACACCCCACGCACCCCATCCTCAGTCTCATCCCCCCATACACCCCACACAACCCATCCTCAGTCTCCTCATCACCCCCATACACCCCACGCACCCCATCCTCAGTCTCATCACCCCATACACCCCACACACTCCATCCTCGGTCTCCTCATCACCCCCATATACCCCATCCTCAGTCTCCTCATCACCCCATATACCCCACGCACCCCATCCTCAGTCTCATCACTCCATACACCCCGCACAACCCATCCTCGGTCTCCTCATCACCCCATACACCCCGCACAACCCATCCTTAGTCTCCTCATCACCCCATACACCCCACGCACCCCATCCTCAGTCTCCTCATCACCCCATACACCCCACACACTCCATCCTCAGTCTCCTCATCACCCCATGCACTCCATCCTCAGTCTCCTCATCACCCCATACACCCCATGCACTCCATCCTCATCACCCCATACACCCCATGCACTCCATCCTCTTCACCCCATACACCCTATGCACTCCATCCTCAGTCTCCTCATCACCCCATACACCCCATGCACTCCATCCTCATCACCCCATACACCCCATGCACTCCATCCTCATCACCCCATACAACCCATGCACTCCATCCTCATCACCCCATACACCCCATGCACTCCATCCTCAGTCTCCTCATCACCTCATATACCTTAAGCACCTCATCAGTATTACACAGCTGACACCCCCCCAGTCCTTCTCATCAACATTAAACTCCCTAATCACTACACCCCTGACCCCCCTTCTGGTCCTCCTTATCAACACTACGCTCTCCCAGACCCCCAATCCTTCTTATCATTACACCACCAACCTCTTCAACACCCCTCCTGTCCTCTTCTTCATCATTACAATCCCCTCCCCCCACCGCCCTGCACCCGACCGTCGCTCTCCTCACCTTATCTGCTCAGCGATGCGGCCGTGTGAGGCGGGAGGGTTTGCTGCTCCTGTAGCTTCTGCCGGGGTCAGAGGCCATGACACGTGACGTCAGGGGCTTGGAACAGACGTGCGTGCCTGCGCGGGGCACGTCTGTTCCCATCAGCCCCTGGCCTGTCCGTCTCGCCCGGCCGGTTTAAAGGTAAATTACTGCTGTCAGCGGCAGGTCCGGGACCTGTTGCTGCAGCATTTAGTATGAAGTACTGGAAGGGGGCCCTGCAGGGGCCCAAACTGTGAGGCCCAGGCTGTGACCTGGGCTACTAGGGGGGCCCCCTAACACAATGGGCCCCTGTGCAGCCGAACCGGCAGAACAAGTGATATGTCCGCCCCTGGTACCAAGGCCCTCTTCCGAAGTGGAGAGTTTGCCTGTTTCCAGGGTACCAACAGAAGTGCTTTGGTCCACTCCTGACATGGAGATGAGACTAAAACCTTATGCACCAACCTTGATCCCGACCAGTAAACCTCTGGTCACTTTGAATCCTACTGTTGCACATTCTACTCTCACCAATGTGGTGTGGGAGAGTTACATTAACTCCTCGCCTGCTCCAGATGTTGGAAGGTATAGAGGAACTACAAGAGGCACAAGAAGAGTTCGGAGGAATATTTTCTGAAGGACTGTAAAGTAATGTCTATTGTTTCGCTGTGCTAACCACTGTGCTTACAGTTTTTCAGTAACCAAGTTCAAGACATATGCGCCTAGCAGGACTATGCTAAGATTGTTCCAGTTCCAAGTTCAGCAACGTAACCATTAAGCTCTGTGCCTGACCATCAGGTCAAGAGACTCCTAGCCAGTAGGAGATTCGTAAGTTTTGTGCCCGGTTAATTTGTGGCAACCGTGAAATATAGACTCCTAGTGTAGGTGGACTGCAGATCCTTACACGTCAGTTTGTGTATATACCTCTATATTTATGAGACTTTCTTACTAAAAATTGCACTTATCAGGTGTATGCGCCTGAACCTTGTTGGAGTGTTAATAAATATGTAAGCTTGCATAATAAAAATGTATATGGTCCTTGTACACAGAAAAGATAGCTTTGTGTCTGTGTACATAAAAAGCAAGTAAAGGTTGTACACGGAAAATTGCCCGCTAGATGCACCAGTGTACACCAAAAACAAAGACGTAAATAATTTTTGTATACATGTACATACAAATATATAAAAATACGAAAAAGGTGTTTTAGTAGTTGCTAAATAGGTGACTCTCCCGGCTCCTCCGAGAGTAGCATTCCAGTCGCCAATCGCTAGCACCTTTCACAAAAGTAAACTACCCTTAAGGTACCAAGATACACATTCAGTACCTGCACACATAGTACCTTCAATAGCTCACTTCAATGTACTACCTTTGTCTTTTCAGTACACCAAATTGCTCACTTGAATAGATTACCTCAGTCTTCTCAGTACACAAAACAAAAAATAAATCTCACATTCACGAAACACTTAGGAATTGTAGCCTATTGATATTCAATTCCTGCCACTGTTAGGTACACTAATTTTCTCTCTTCTTTTTATTACGTGTGTGAGATGCTCTACCTGGCCAGTAGGTGCTCTTGCGAGCTTAGAAAGTAAACACATATTTCTAAAGGTAACCTAGGTAGGTTATACTGTTGTGTTCTAGGGGTAAGTAGTGTGTAAACGATAGACCCTAGTAGCTAACCTTATGAGTAGAGAGCCTCAGGCAAGCCAATATACCCTTCTGTGTACTAACAGGTGACTCATCGTGGCAAAAAGAAAATGTGGTGAGATTTCAAAAATGTTTAGACAGCTTGAGACTAAAGGTTATAGAGAGCTGTATAAAAATTTAGACAGCTTGATACAAAATGTATAGAAAGCTGTATATAAATGTCTAGTGAGCTTCATAAATATCTAAAGCTGAACATAAATGTCTAGTTAGCCTCATAAATGTTATAGAGAGCTATAAAAATGTCCAAGGAGCTAGAAACTAAAGGTTAGATAGCTTCTTCAATGTCTAGATAGCTTCATAATGTCTAGATAGCTTCAAAATGTCTAGTAAGCTTCCTAGTTGTCTAGTCAAAATGCTAGTCAGAGTATCTAGAGCATTTAAAGGTGTCTAATGTTTACTCAGATATACAGAGACACACACACACATAGACACACTTACCTGGCAGCGTTTCTTCCCTCCGGCGGCGGCCTGACGAGTGACGTCACTGATGTTCTCCTGCGAGGGTCTGCAGAGGGACATCACATGCGCGACGTCCCTCATCAGACCTGGGCCAGCCACCAGCACAGATGCGAATGGGGGTCGGCGGAGCAAGGTAGTGTGGTGATAACGGAAGGGAGCGAGCGCAGCTGAAGACGAGGGGGGCACCCCGGTCACTGAGCGGCATGGTGTCACCCCATCAGGCTGGTGTCGCCCGGTTCGGTCCGCACCCCAGCTGCTACGTCACTGGATTGGGGGGGGTGACTCCCTCATGGCACCCCCCTTATGAGTGGCACATGGGGCAACCCCCCCCCCCCTTGGTACGCCACTGGTTGTATGCAGTTCATACGCTCATGGTGTAATATGCAGTGCGTATAGTTATAGTGTTGTATACAGTTAATACACTCATAGTATTCTATGCGGTGCGTTCAGTTATATTGTTGTATACAGTTCATACGATCATAGTGTTATATACAGTGTGTACAGTTATAGTGTTGTATGCAGTTCATACACTCATGGTGTTATATGCAGTGCGTACAGCTAGTGTTGTATACAGTACATACGCTCATAGTGTTATATGCAGTGCGAACAGTTAGTGTTGTATACAGTACATACACTCATGGTGTTATATGCAGTGTGTACAGCTAGTGTTGTATACAGTACATACGCTCATAGTGTTATATGCAGTGCGAACAGTTAGTGTTGTATACAGTACATACACTCATAGTGTTATCTGCAGTGCGTACAGTTAGTGTTGTATACAGTACATACGCTCATAGTGTTATGTGCAGTGTGTACAGTTAGTGTTGTATACAGTACATATGTTCATAGTGTTACATGCAGCGTGTACAGTTAGTGTTGTATACAGTACATTCGCTCATAGTGCTATATGCAGTGCATACAGTTATAGTGTTGTATGCAGTTCATACACTCATAGTGTTATATGCAGTGCATACAGTCATAGTGTTGCATACAGTTCATACGCTCATAGTGTTATATGCAGTGCGTACAGCCATAGTGTTGTATACAGTACATATGTTCATTGTGTTATATGCAGCGCGTACAGTTATAGTGTTATATACAGTACGTACGCATAGTGTCATATGCAGTTCATATGGTTATTGTGTTATATGCGGTACATGTGGTATCGTATTTATTTTGTTGCAGTACATGCGGTTATATTTATATGCATTTATTTATACGTTGCATAGCTCTCATAGCTATTCATAGCCCTTCATACATTGCCAGTCTCATCTTCTAAAAGAGGTTGGTCAATCTCGGGAAGATTCTATAAAAAACATTATGAATTACAGTAGGTGATATATACTCTTATACTGCTAGATTACTTCTGCCCCATTATGTAGATTTCTTAAGCTCTGCCCCCTTGATCACTGGTCTGTCCATGCAACGATCCCATCCATAACATGGAGACGTATGGGGCACATACAACATCACTGAGCCTCTTCCACTAAGCCTGTGCTAGTTTGTAGTGTGCAGTGTATTCCCATGGAGTAGGCTGAGTAATGTAATGGTCACTTGCGCCTCCATGAGTTTCCCTTTTATGGACGGGATAAACGCACAATAAGATCAGAGTTTGAAACAGCAGAGCTTCCAGAGATGTACAGAGGTAATCTAATATTGTAAGTGTACATCAGCCATTACATTTTAACACATTTTGCCAATGAGCTCTTCTAGAAGTCTTTAACACAGAATTACTTTCTCCCTGCACTGTGGATGTTTACTCATTGTGCTCAGTATTTAAAAAAAATAAAATAAAATACTTTGTCTGCAGCTACAGGAAACATTTTTGTGGAGGTTAATACAGCTAAAGAGAGATCTATAGATACATTTAAACATGCACTTCCTTTTTCTTCCTGCTCAATGGATGTTTACTCAATGTGCTATTTAGAAGATAGAACAATACAACTGTTTGTGTGTTATTAGTCTAATTACATTACATTAGTATATAGTTGTTACTTAGATAACAGTAAGAACACATTATTATTATTAATAAACAATGCCGAAATCTAGCTAAATCCAATGGATTCCCTTACTTCTCCTTGGAACTGAACATATTACAGAAGTGTAGGTATTCTATGTGTTTCTGTAGAGAGACTCATTATGCTACCATGTTTAATGAGAGGAATACAGAAGTAAGGTATTGGCGCAGTACCAATTGCTATGGGTGCTGTATTGTAAACACTGTATTTACAATCTGATTCATAATATGGTTATGTGCAGGATCTCTTACTGTCTGATGCCTATAGACTTGAGCCAGTCTGGATTCAATATATTTGGACCTATATACTTGGCACTGGATGTTTTCAGATACAAGAATGCCTGTTTCTCCAATTTGACCACCTCATCTGGAACCAATAATCATACCTGTGTAGTGTTCCAATGACTGGAACAGGTACTATCATAAAAAAGATATAGGTTTGATGAGGGTCAAAAGGTTTTACATAATTCATTAATGTGTATAAGGTGCTGGAAAGGTAATTCAAAGGTGTTTTTGGCCAATGCACCATGAATATTGCATACACTGAGGTATTAAAAGTATAAAGGGTTAACCAAACTATTTACTGTACACAAAATAGTGATGCTTTGGTCACATGATTCTCCTAGCCAATGATTGTAGGAGAAGGCCCTCTCTATCCCAGGAGAAAGGATTGGACCTGAACCTGTTTGAATGAGTCTAGGCCTTGCTTTGGCCAGAGTAACATCTCCTAGCCCTGCAACTGCTGAGAGTCCCAGTCAGCTAGCAAAGTGTACATACACTAGTCCCTGTTATTGCTAGGTGTATATATCTACATGTCTGCATGTCTTGAACCTAAGTACAACCTGACTACAATCAAGTGACCATTCCTGCTCCTGTTACTGTTCACACTGTGAGGGTATCATTCTACAGATTTCCAATCTCCTAGAGGAAAAACTTCATCTTCGTTAGAGAGGAGACAACTGAGCAAGGAACTCTCTGAATACACAGTTATTGCTGCCTGTCTGTCACATCAGGAAGACTTCCCTGGATACACGTTTCTGAGTATCTTGTCACAGGACCACCGTAGAGTGAGTAAAGAGAAGTCTACATTTTGTATGTTGCACCAAACAACATACAAAATGTTGGACTGAGAACTTGTGAACTAAAGAGCACATACAGCTGCATTAGTCATTGCACGTACACATGATAAGAAGCACCTCAAGATTTCAGTGAAGTGGCGAGAAAAGCATCAATTAAAGGGACAGTGACCAAATATTTTTCCCTTCTGACTCCAAAGCTGTAACATTTCAGGCTGCATCAGAGCAACTGCATTAGGCTGGGTTCCCACTACATTTTCTCCCATACGGGAGCGCATACGGCAGGGGAGAGTTAAAACCTCGCGCTCCCGTATACCTTCGTATGCGCTCCCATATGTAATTCATTTCAATGAGCCAGCCGGAGTGAAACGTTCGGTCCGGTCGGCTTATTTTTGCGCCGTATGCGCTTTCCCCCCACACCTAAAACCTTGGTCAACCACGGTTTTAGGTCCGGTTGTAAAAGCGCATACGGGGCAAAAATGAGCCGACCGGACCGAACATTTCACTCTGGCCGGCTCATTGAAATGAATTACATACGGGAGCGCATACGAAGGCATGCGGGAGCGCAAGGTTTTAGCTCTCCCCTGCCATATGCGCCACCCGAATGGGAGAAAACGTAGTGTGAACCCAGCCTTATATTGGATTTGAACAAGCAGTTCAGTAAAGAGTTACAGTTGTTTCACAGAATCCTAGAGTCCAGAGGTCTCATTCCTGCACTTTGCATAAGGGAACAGCTTCCTTGACAAAAAATGAATAGTGGGAACACAGAGGAACATTGGGTTAGTTACACCACCCTGCCATATGCGTGACATACACTGTACCACCTTCTCATGTGACAGCGATGTTCTTAAATCACAAGCTGCTGTAGCACTGTGACCAGGCTGCACTACAGGGCCGGGTGGTGGTGGTGCCACAGGGGCTTCAAATGAATTCTGGGGGTGAGGCCATAGCACAAGAGATGTACCTGCAGCAAAGAGCTCCCCCTGCTGTGTGCCGGATGCAGCCTGGAAGTGCTCTCCCTCCCACCAGAAACAGGACAGCAACTGAAGCCTGCCTACAGAGACACAGCCATCCAAAGAAGTCTGTAAGGGGAGACGGCTGTGGGAGAGGACATTGGGGTCTGGAGGAGGACTGAAAGGGGTGGGTGTAGAAAAGGGGCCTGGGGGGGAGATGAGTCTGTCAGGGGGAGATAGACAGGTCTGGGGGCAGAGGAGTCTATAAGGGGGAGACAAAGGGCTGTTGGGGGGGCAGAGGGGTCTGAGGGAAAGAGGAGTCTGTAATGGGGAGACAGGGGTCTAGGGGGGAAAGGAGTTTTTAAGGTGGAGACAGAGGGGTGTGTGGGGGAGACAAAGGAGTCTGTAAGGGGGGACATAGAAGGGGGGCTGAGGGGACTGAGAAAGAGAGAAGTCTGTAAGGGGGGCAGAAGTGTGGGGGCAGTGGAGTCTGTAGGGGGAGACAGAGGAGTCAGGGGGACAGAGGAGTCTAATGGGGAGACAAGAGGGGTATAGGGGAGGACACAGGGGTCTGGGAGGACAAAGGAGTCTGTAAAGGGGAGAATGAGGGTTCTAGGGGGACAGAGGAAGAGAAAGGGTTGTGTGGGTTGAAGGAGTCTGTAAGGGCAAAAAAGGGAAGTGGGGGCAGAGGGGTCGGGGCAGCCGGAGAAGTGTGTAAGGGGGAGACAGGGAAGGGGGGGCAGAGAAGTCTGTAGGGGGGATTTAAGGAAATGGGTACAGAGAAGTCTGTAAGGGGGGATAGGGAAGTAGGGACATGTGGGGGGTAAAGGGGTCTGGGGGCGGAGGAGATTTTATGGGGGAGACAGAGGGGTGTAGGGGAGGACACAGCCACACAGGGGTCTGGGAGGACAAAGGAGTCTGTAAAGGGGAGACTGAGGGGTCTGGGAAACATAGGAGTCTGTGAAGGGGAGACAGAGCAGTGTAGAGGGAAAAAAAAGTCTGGGGGAGGACAGAGGAGTCTGTCGTGGGGCAGAAGGTTATGGAGGAGGTGACAGTGATGTCTGTGGGAGGAACAGTACAGGGGTGGGATTTAGACGAACTAAGAAGTAAATGTGTGGTAGTATATTCAGGGTTGCCGTGTGTGGTGGTATTATATTCAGGGGCAATGTGTGTCAGTATGGTATCCAGTGGTGCAGTGTGCGGAACTGTTGTTTTTAAGGACAGCAGGAGCTACTTTGAGTTGAAGCACTAAATATGTCCGGGCATCATACGAAGAAGTCATCGTGGTCTGGACTAAATCAAGAGAAAAAGAGATATGGGATAGTGACACCCCCACCACCCAAACCAAAACCCAAATAAAGGGTGAAAAGGCAACGGACGTTTATTGAGGGGATTTAATTAAATAAATAAATAATTTATTAAATAATTAACCATATAAAACCATAAATATAAATATCAACTTAAAACTCCATAACCTGAATATCAACTTCCCATTTTCTCAAATAACCGCCAACTGTCCGCCCAGAGCATTCTGGGTGACCCCAAAAGCACCTTGATTACAGGCGTGCACCCTCCCAAGCCGTAGCCAAGTCAATCATGTTCTGTAAGCCAACATTAAAAATATCCACCCCAATTTTGGACAGGTGAATATTATCATAACGAAATAGCCCTGGCTCAAAGCCCTCCAAATCTATGTGCCTATATGAGAAACCCTTCACAGAACCCAAACATTTTTCCATCCCTCTGTTCAGTCTTTTCCGTATGCGGTCCAGGAACCTAGTGTTCTTAAATGACCAGGATCTTCTTGGAATAATCTCCGAGATTACCAGCAAGCAGGAGGGAAAAGTGTCATGTAAAGCAAATATCACTTGTTTAAAATTTTGAAACAATGATGTGCAGACCTTGACCACATCGTTTTACCCATATGTTCAATCTAAGGCATAACAATATTAAGTGACGCAGTCATTTGATTACCGGGTCAGATTTTGATGACAGGCAATTGATAGCAAAAGCAACCCCTTTATTGTCAGTATTTATAAAAATCCGTCTATCCCTAAACTCTGAACCCCAAATGACCAAAGATACCACCACAGGAAACAGTAACACAATATTACTTGTCAACCCGGCTGAAGACCAACTGGATGGCCAAGATTCCGCACACCAGCGCCCTCTGAAGTAAGCTCCAAAGCCCAATGAGCCAGCAGCGTCCGTATACACCCCTAAATGGGATAAGTCTTTAAAATCAGGCTGCCAAACTGAAGAGCCGTTAAATTCTGACAGAAACTCAGCCAAGAAAGATAAACCGTCCTTTAAGGATCTATCTAAGCGGATATGACATTTGGGATGTTTAACTCCCCTGGTTGCCAAATATAACCTTTTTGAGAATACTCTCCCCATAGGGACTACTTTGGATGCAAAAACAAATATTCCCAATAGTTGCTGGAGTTCTTTAAAGGGGTATTCCAGGAAAAAACTTTTTTTTATATATATCAACTGGCTCCAGAAAGTTAAACAGATTTGGAAATGACTTCTATTTAAAAAAATCTTAATCCTTTCGGTACTTATGAGCTGCTAAAGTTGAGTTATTTTTTTCTGTCTAAGTGCTCTCTGATGACACGTGTCTCGGGAAGAAAATCCCCATAGCAAACCTCTTCTACTCTGTGCAGTTCCCGAGACAAGCAGAGATGTCAGCAGGGAGAACTGTTGACAGACAGAAAACAACAACTTAACTTCAGCAGCTGATAATTATTGAAAGGATTAAGATTTTTTTTATAGAAGTAATTTACAAATCTGTTTAACTTTCTGGAGCCAGTTGATATATATAAAAAAAAGTTTTTTTCCTGGATAACCCCTTTAAGTGTAACCTTTTTCTTAACCATTAACCTATTAATACCTGACAACATAACTTGAACCTTTTCTTGAGGCAGACTAAAACACATATGCATGCTATCTATATTAATACCCAAAAATACTAGCTCTTTGACCAGTAACACCGTCTTCTCCTGTGCTAAGGGAATTCCAAACAGACTGCAAATCTCAACAAAAGTATCAAATAACCTAAAAACATCACTATTTGAACCAGAACCTAAGAACAAAAAATCATCTAAGTAGTGAACTATGTAGCCTACCGGACCTTCCTGTCTTACTACTCACTCCACAAAAGAAGTGAATGCCTCAAAATAAAAACATGACAAGGAGAATCCCATGGGCACGGCCTTGTCAAAATAAAATGTATTATATAATTGAAAACCAAGAGAATTATAACCTGATTCTCTTACTGGGAGTAACCTGAAAGCAGTTAATGCAAGTCTATGGCAGGGAGCGTGATGACCGCCACGCCTCTCCCATAGATTTGTATTGACGGGGCGGGCCGTGACGTCACGAGGGGCGGAGCCGTGATGTAACGATGCTCCGGCCCCTGTATCGCCCGTCATTACGTGCAGAGCGATCTCGCTCTGCACAGTAACGATAGTGGGGTACTGCAGCGGCGATCCCGGGGGTCCCCAGCAGCGGGACCCCGGCGATCTGACATCTTATCCCCTATCCTTTGGATAGGGGATAAGATGTCTAGGGGGCGGAGTACCCCTTAATAGAGCCAAGGCAGAGTCAAATGATGCATACTCCACAGCGAACTCCTTTTTTTAAGCGGGTATGATAAATGATGTATGAGCCTGAAAGAGCCTGGGTCTTTTTTAGGTACCAAACCCAATGGGGATAACCTGAAATGACTAAAGGGGGGGGGAATCAAAAGGGCCTTCCACCCTCCCCTCAGCAACCTCCTTATAGATCTTTTCCCTGACCACGTCCATATTCTGAGAGACTGATTTCAAGTTGTCCACCCACACACAGCCAGGTCCAGAAAATTGCGGGACAAAAAATCCTTTAGAAAAACCTTAAATTAATAGATTAGCTATCTGCGTGTTTGGGAACCTGTTTAGATCGGGCAGCATGTTTATTAGCTTCACTGGCGTCCATGCTGCGGGAAAGCCTCTCCCTGCTGGACGGCATGTGTTGGGTGGACAAATTGATCTTTTTGAAACATTTAGGCGCATTCATGTTTATACTTACAGCTTTCCTGCCACCGGCACTGCCCGTCATTGAATGCAGAGCATACCCCTTTATGAAAATTGCTCTGACCGGTGACAGGCGAGCTGCGAGACCTCTGATTTGGTAACATGAGATTGATCCACAGACCCACATCCTTCTGTCCCCACTTCATATGTGGGTGAACTGACAATTTTTGCCTGAACATTTCACCATATAAAATCCAAGCAGACCCGCCAAAATTTCTGTAGGCTTCTAATACAATATCAAGGTGATGATATAGAGCGGTGCACAGACCGGAGTGTTTCTCTCCCATCACTGCTGCAAAAATGCAGAATGCTTGGATCCAATTTTGAAATGTCTTAACCGTACGTTTCCTGTCATCCTCACTGTTTTATTATCCACATTATTAGTAGTGTGTTCTTTGGAGGGTGACAAGAGGGAAAACATATCTATGTATTCCCCTTTCCATATCCTCTCTTTAATTGTTGGTGACAAATGAAATCCCAGTGGAGACACCTCACAGGTCAGTGCCGTCTTCATGCATACACCCGCCAGGGCCGGCGTTAGGGCTGGGCAAACCATGCAATTGCCTAGGGCCCCCATCCCCCAGGGGGCCCCCTGCCGGCTGCTCAGTAGGGGGGGGGGGGGGGCAACTGTTTTAAAGTGGCCGCAGCGTTGGCTTCTTGTTAAAGATTAGCAGCCCGGCCGTGGTCACTTTAAAACAGTGACCAGCTCCGTGCCCCGTGCCCACAGGGGGCCCCCGTCACATTCGGGACATGCCTGTGTCCCGAAAAATCTTTTCAGGACACAAGAATGCCCCGTTTACCTAACAGCGGCCCCACGTTAACTTTAAAAACACTGGGGCCGCTGGGAGGAAGCGCACGCAGAGATGTCACTGATGTCACTGACGCCCATAGCAACAGTACAGTGGAGCGGAGCACTGAGGAGGACGCGCGGGTATGGTAAGTGACCAGAGGTCATCTTTAGTGTTCCAACCGGTGGTCGGAACACTGAAGGGGGGCAGTAAACAGGCATAAAGCCTCCAGCCATACACTGTATATGGCTGGAGGCTGGATGTCTGTGGGGGAACTATACTGCCAATCTAATGTGGGGAATTATACTGCACCTAATGTGGGGAACTACTGTATACTGCACCTAATGTGGGGAACTACTGTATACTGCGCCTAATGTGGGGAATTATACTGCACCTAATGTGGGGAACTACTGTATACTGCACCTAATGTGGGGAATTATACTGCACCTAATGTGGGGAACTACTGTATACTGCACCTAATGTGGGGAACTACTGTATACTGCACCTAATGTGGGGAACTACTGTATACTGCACCTAATGTGGGGAATTATACTGCACCAAATGTGGGGAACTACTGTATACTGCACCTAATATGGGGAACTACTGTATACTGCACCTAATGTGGGGAACTACTGTATACTGCACCTAATGTGGGGAATTATACTGCACCAAATTTGGGGAACTACTGTATACTGCACCTAATGTGGGGAATTATACTGCACCTAATGTGGGGGAACTACTGTATACTGCGCCTAATGTGGGGAATTATACTGCACCAAATGTGGGGAACTACTGTATACTGTACCTAATGTGGGGAATTATACTGCACTTAATGTGGGGAACTACTGTATACTGCACCTAATGTGGGGAACTACTGTATACTGCACCTAATGTGGGGAACTACTGTATACTGCACCTAATGTGGGGAATTATACTGCACCTAATGTGGGGGAACTACTGTATTCTGCGCCTAATGTGGGGAATTATACTGCACCAAATGTGGGGAACTACTGTATACTGCACCTAATGTGGGGAACTACTGTATACTGCACCTAATGTGGGGAACTACTGTATACTGCACCTAATGTGGGGAATTATACTGCACCAAATGTGGGGAACTACTGTATACTGCACCTAATGTGGGGAATTATACTGCACCTAATGTGGGGGAACTACTGTATACTGCGCCTAATGTGGGGAACTACTGTATACTGCACCAAATGTGGGGAACTACTGTATACTGCACCTAATGTGGGGAATTATACTGCACCAAATGTGGGGAACTACTGTATACTGCACCTAATGTGGGGAATTATACTGCACCTAATGTGGGGAACTACTGTATACTGCACCTAATGGGGGGAACTACTGTATACTGCACCTAATGTGGGGAACTACTGTATACTGCACCTAATGTGGGGAATTATACTGCACCTAATGTGGGGAATTACTGTATACTGCACCTAATGTGGGGAATTATACTGCACCAAATGTGGGGAACTACTGTATACTGAACCTCATGTGGGGAACTACTGTATACTGCACCTAATGTGGGGGAACTACTGTATACTGCACCTAATGTGGGGGAACTACTGTATACTGCACCTAATGTGGGGAATTATACTGCACCTAATGTGGGGAACTACTGTATACTGCACCTAATGTGTGGAACTACTGTATACTGCACCTAATGAGGGGAACTACTGTATACTGCACCTAATGTGGGGGGACTACTGTATACTGCACCTAATGTGGGGGGACTACTATATACTGCACCTAATGTGAGGAACTACTGCATACTGCACCTAATGTGGGGGACTACTGTATACTGCACCTAATATGGGGGGACTACTGTATACTGCACCTAATGTGGGGAATTATACTGCACCTAATGTGGGGGAACTACTGTATACTGCACCAAATGTGGGGGAACTACTGTATACTGCACCTAATGTGGGGAACTACTGTATACTGCACCTAATAAGGGGAACTACTGTATACTGCACCTAATGGGGGGAACTACTGTATACTGCACCTAATGTGGGGAACTACTGTACACTGCACCTAATGTGGGGAATTATACTGCACCTAATGTGGGGGACTACTGTATACTGCACCTAATGTGGGGGGACTACTGTATACTGCACCTAATGTGGGGAATTATACTGCACCTAATGTGGGGGAACTACTGTATACTGCACCAAATGTGGGGGAACTACTGTATACTGCACCTAATGTGGGGAACTACTGTATACTGCACCTAATGTGGGGAACTACTGTATACTGCACCTAATGGGGGGAACTACTGTATACTGCACCTAATGTGGGGAACTACTGTACACTGCACCTAATGTGGGGAATTATACTGCACCTAATGTGGGGAACTACTGTATACTGCACCTAATGTGGGGAATTATACTGCACCTAATGTGGGGAACTACTGTATACTGCACCTAATGTGGGAAAATATACTGCACCAAATGTGGGGAACTACTGTATACTGCACCTAATGTGGGGAACTACTGTATACTGCACCTAATGTGGGGAATTATACTGCACCAAATGTGGGGAACTACTGTATACTGCACCTAATGTGGGGAATTATACTGCACCTAATGTGGGGAACTACTGTATACTGCACCTAATGGGGGGAACTACTGTATACTGCACCTAATGTGGGGAACTACTGTATACTGCACCTAATGTGGGGAATTATACTGCACCTCATGTGGGGAACTACTGTATACTGCACCTAATGTGTGGAATTATACTGCACCAAATGTGGGGAACTACTGTATACTGCACCTAATGTGGGGAACTACTGTATACTGCACCTAATGTGGGGGAACTACTGTATACTGCACCTAATGTGGGGGAACTACTGTATACTGCACCTAATGTGGGGAATTATACTGCACCTAATGTGGGGAACTACTGTATACTGCACCTAATGTGTGGAACTACTGTATACTGCACCTAATGAGGGGAACTACTGTATACTGCACCTAATGTGGGGGGACTACTGTATACTGCACCTAATGGGGGGAACTACTGTATACTGCACCTAATGTGGGGAACTACTGTATACTGCACCTAATGTGGGGAATTATACTGCACCTAATGTGGGGAACTACTGTATACTGCACCTAATGGGGGGAACTACTGTATACTGCACCTAATGTGGGGAACTACTGTATACTGCACCTAATGTGGGGAATTATACTGCACCTTATGTGGGGAACTACTGTATACTGCACCTAATGTGTGGAATTATACTGCACCAAATGTGGGGAACTACTGTATACTGCACCTAATGTGGGGAACTACTGTATACTGCACCTAATGTGGGGGAACTACTGTATACTGCACCTAATGTGGGGGAACTACTGTATACTGCACCTAATGTGGGGAATTATACTGCACCTAATGTGGGGAACTACTGTATACTGCACCTAATGTGTGGAACTACTGTAAACTGCACCTAATGAGGGGAACTACTGTATACTGCACCTAATGTGGGGGGGGGGGACTACTGTATACTGCACTTAATGTGGGGAACTACTGTATACTGAACCTAATGTGGGGGAACTACTGTATACTGCACCTAATGTGGGGAATTATACTGCACCTAATGTGGGGAATTATACTGCACCTAATGTGGGGGAACTACTGTATACTGCACTTAATGTGGGGGAACTACTGTATACTGCACCTAATGTGGGGGAACTACTGTATACTGCACCTAATGTGGGGGACTACTGTATACTGCACCTAATGTGGGGGGACTACTGTATACTGCACCTAATGTGGGGAATTATACTGCACCTAATGTGGGGGAACTACTGTATACTGCACTTAATGTGGGGGAACTACTGTATACTGCACCTAATGTGGGGGAACTACTGTATACTGCACCTAATGTGGGGGACTACCGTATACTGCACCTAATGTGGGGGGACTACTGTATACTGCACCTAATGTGGGGAATTATACTGCAACTAATGTGGGGAACTACTGTATACTGCACCTAATGTGGGGAACTACTGTATACTGCACCTAATGTGTGGAACTACTGTATACTGCACCTAATGAGGGGAACTACTGTATACTGCACCTAATGTGGGGGGACTACTGTATACTGCACCTAATGTGGGGGGACTACTATATACTGCACCTAATGTGGGGAACTACTGCATACTGCACCTAATGTGGGGGACTACTGTATACTGCACCTAATGTGGGGGGACTACTGTATACTGCACCTAATGTGGGGAATTATACTGCACCTAATGTGGGGGAACTACTGTATACTGCACCAAATGTGGGGGGACTACTGTATACTGCACCTAATGTGGGGAACTACTGTATACTGCACCTAATGGGGGGAACTACTGTATACTGCACCTAATGTGGGGAACTACTGTATACTGCACCTAATGTGGGGAATTATACTGCACCTAATGTGGGGAACTACTGTATACTGCACCTAATGTGGGGAAATATACTGCACCAAATGTGGGGAACTACTGTATACTGCACCTAATGTGGGGAACTACTGTATACTGCACCTAATGTGGGGAATTATACTGCACCAAATGTGGGGAACTACTGTATACTGCACCTAATGTGGGGAATTATACTGCACCTAATGTGGGGAACTCCTGTATACTGCACCTAATGGGGGGAACTACTGTATACTGCACCTAATGTGGGGAACTACTGTATACTGCACCTAATGTGGGGAATTATACTGCACCTTATGTGGGGAACTACTGTATACTGCACCTAATGTGTGGAATTATACTGCACCAAATGTGGGGAACTACTGTATACTGCACCTAATGTGGGGAACTACTGTATACTGCACCTAATGTGGGGGAACTACTGTATACTGCACCTAATGTGGGGGAACTACTGTATACTGCACCTAATGTGGGGAATTATACTGCACCTAATGTGGGGAACTACTGTATACTGCACCTAATGTGGGGAACTACTGTATACTGCACCTAATGTGTGGAACTACTGTATACTGCACCTAATGAGGGGAACTACTGTATACTGCACCTAATGTGGGGGGGGACTACTGTATACTGCACTTAATGTGGGGAACTACTGTATACTGAACCTAATGTGAGGAACTACTGTATACTGCACCTAATGTGGGGGAACTACTGTATACTGCACCTAATGTGGGGAATTATACTGCACCTAATGTGGGGAATTATACTGCACCTAATGTGGGGGAACTACTGTATACTGCACTTAATGTGGGGGAACTACTGTATACTGCACCTAATGTGGGGGAACTACTGTATACTGCACCTAATGTGGGGGACTACTGTATACTGCACCTAATGTGGGGGGACTACTGTATACTGCACCTAATGTGGGGAATTATACTGCACCTAATGTGGGGAACTACTGTATACTGCACCTAATGTGGGGAACTACTGTATACTGCACCTAATGTGTGGAACTACTGTATACTGCACCTAATGAGGGGAACTACTGTATACTGCACCTAATGTGGGGGGACTACTGTATACTGCACCTAATGTGGGGGGACTACTATATACTGCACCTAATGTGGGGAACTACTGCATACTGCACCTAATGTGGGGGACTACTGTATACTGCACCTAATGTGGGGGGACTACTGTATACTGCACCTAATGTGGGGAATTATACTGCACCTAATGTGGGGGAACTACTGTATACTGCACCAAATGTGGGGGAACTACTGTATACTGCACCTAATGTGGGGAACTACTGTATACTGCACCTAATGTGGGGAACTACTGTATACTGCACCTAATGGGGGGAACTACTGTATACTGCACCTAATGTGGGGAACTACTGTATACTGCACCTAATGTGGGGAATTATACTGCACCTAATGTGGGGAACTACTGTATACTGCACCTAATGTGGGGAAATATACTGCACCAAATGTGGGGAACTACTGTATACTGCACCTAATGTGGGGAACTACTGTATACTGCACCTAATGTGGGGAATTATACTGCACCAAATGTGGGAAACTACTGTATACTGCACCTAATGTGGGGAATTATACTGCACCTAATGTGGGGAACTACTGTATACTGCACCTAATGGGGGGAACTACTGTATACTGCACCTAATGTGGGGGAACTACTGTATACTGCACCTAATGTGGGGAATTATACTGCACCTAATGTGGGGAACTACTGTATACTGCACCTAATGTGTGGAATTATACTGCACCAAATGTGGGGAACTACTGTATACTGCACCTAATGTGGGGAACTACTGTATACTGCACCTAATGTGGGGGAACTACTGTATACTGCACCTAATGTGGGGGAACTACTGTATACTGCACCTAATGTGGGGAATTATACTGCACCTAATGTGGGGAACTACTGTATACTGCACCTAATGTGGGGAACTACTGTACACTGCACCTAATGTGTGGAACTACTGTATACTGCACCTAATGAGGGAAACTACTGTATACTGCACCTAATGTGGGGGGGGGGGGGACTACTGTATACTGCACTTAATGTGGGGAACTACTGTATACTGAACCTAATGTGAGGAACTACTGTATACTGCACCTAATGTGGGGGAACTACTGTATACTGCACCTAATGTGGGGAATTATACTGCACCTAATGTGGGGAATTATACTGCACCTAATGTGGGGGAACTACTGTATACTGCACTTAATGTGGGGGAACTACTGTATACTGCACCTAATGTGGGGGAACTACTGTATACTGCACCTAATGTGGGGGACTACTGTATACTGCACCTAAAGTGGGGGGACTACTGTATACTGCACCTAATGTGGGGAATTATACTGCACCTAATGTGGGGAACTACTGTATACTGCACCTAATGTGGGGAAATATACTGCACCAAATGTGGGGAACTACTGTATACTGCACCTAATGTGGGGAACTACTGTATACTGCACCTAATGTGGGGAATTATACTGCACCAAATGTGGGGAACTACTGTATACTGCACCTAATGTGGGGAATTATACTGCACCTAATGTGGGGAACTACTGTATACTGCACCTAATGGGGGGAACTACTGTATACTGCACCTAATGTGGGGGAACTACTGTATACTGCACCTAATGTGGGGAATTATACTGCACCTAATGTGGGGAACTACTGTATACTGCACCTAATGTGTGGAATTATACTGCACCAAATGTGGGGAACTACTGTATACTGCACCTAATGTGGGGAACTACTGTATACTGCACCTAATGTGGGGGAACTACTGTATACTACACCTAATGTGGGGGAACTACTGTATACTGCACCTAATGTGGGGAATTATACTGCACCTAATGTGGGGAACTACTGTATACTGCACCTAATGTGGGGAACTACTGTACACTGCACCTAATGTGTGGAACTACTGTATACTGCACCTAATGAGGGAAACTACTGTATACTGCACCTAATGTGGGGGGGGGGGACTACTGTATACTGCACTTAATGTGGGGAACTACTGTATACTGAACCTAATGTGAGGAACTACTGTATACTGCACCTAATGTGGGGGAACTACTGTATACTGCACCTAATGTGGGGAATTATACTGCACCTAATGTGGGGAATTATACTGCACCTAATGTGGGGGAACTACTGTATACTGCACTTAATGTGGGGGAACTACTGTATACTGCACCTAATGTGGGGGAACTACTGTATACTGCACCTAATGTGGGGGACTACTGTATACTGCACCTAAAGTGGGGCGACTACTGTATACTGCACCTAATGTGGGGAATTATACTGCACCTAATGTGGGGAACTACTGTATACTGCACCTAATGTGGGGAAATATACTGCACCAAATGTGGGGAACTACTGTATACTGCACCTAATGTGGGGAACTACTGTATACTGCACCTAATGTGGGGAATTATACTGCACCAAATGTGGGGAACTACTGTATACTGCACCTAATGTGGGGAATTATACTGCACCTAATGTGGGGAACTACTGTATACTGCACCTAATGGGGGGAACTACTGTATACTGCACCTAATGGGGGGAACTACTGTATACTGCACCTAATGTGGGGAACTACTGTATACTGCACCTAATGTGGGGAATTATACTGCACCTTATGTGGGGAACTACTGTATACTGCACCTAATGTGTGGAATTATACTGCACCAAATGTGGGGAACTACTGTATACTGCACCTAATGTGGGGAACTACTGTATACTGCACCTAATGTGGGGGAACTACTGTATACTGCACCTAATGTGGGGGAACTACTGTATACTGCACCTAATGTGGGGAATTATACTGCACCTAATGTGGGGAACTACTGTATACTGCACCTAATGTGGGGAACTACTGTATACTGCATCTATTGTGTGGAACTACTGTATACTGCACCTAATGAGGGGAACTACTGTATACTGCACCTAATGTGGGGGGGGGACTACTGTATACTGCACTTAATGTGGGGAACTACTGTATACTGAACCTAATGTGAGGAACTACTGTATACTGCACCTAATGTGGGGGAACTACTGTATACTGCACCTAATGTGGGGAATTATACTGCACCTAATGTGGGGAATTATACTGCACCTAATGTGGGGGAACTACTGTATACTGCACTTAATGTGGGGGAACTACTGTATACTGCACCTAATGTGGGGGAACTACTGTATACTGCACCTAATGTGGGGGACTACTGTATACTGCACCTAATGTGGGGGACTATACTGCACCTAATGTGGGGGAACTATACTACACCTAATGTGGGGGAACTATACTGCACGTAATGTGGGGGAACTATACTGCCAACGTAATGTGGGGGAGCTATACTGCCAACCTAATGTGTGGGAGCTATGTTCTTTACTTAATGTGGGGGAACTATACTGCACCTAATGTGGGGGAACTATACTGCAAATGTAATGTGGGGAAGCTATACGCTACCTAATGTGAGGGAACTATACAAAAATATAAAATTGTACTATTCCAATCCCTATAACTTTTATTTTTCTGTATATGGGGATGTATGAGGGTCATTTTTTGCGCTGTGATTTGTAGTTTTTATCTGTACCATTTTTGTTTTGATGGGACTTTTCAATAGCTTTTTAGATATTTTTTTATAGTATTTGAAGTGACCAAAAATGTTCAAATCTGGTTAGTGCACTACTACGACTTTTGGGGCCCCACTTTTGATTTTGCCTAGGGACACGCTAAGCCTAAAACCGGCCCTGCACCCGTCACCAGATTGGGAGAAACAACCGCTCCACCACTGGTGTCGGGTGTATTCTCGGATCTATTGCTAACCACCTGTGGAGCAGAAACAATATCCCGCTCCCCAGATGTCCCCGCTCTCTGACCAATGGGGACGTTGCTAACCTTGTTAAGTAAGGGCTGACTAGCCCATGCTAAACTAGCAGCCGCGGGAGGGTTAGTAATATTTTCACTTCTAGGCATGGCGGCAATAATATTAAAAAATGCCGCCAGCCCAGAGAATATATCCTGCCCGGGTGTGAATATGGCCCCCTGGCTGCTGAATTGTGGCCTAGTGGGTGTAGCGTAGACACATACTCAACACCTGCCGTACTCTGCGATGTGGCTGAGCCTCGTCTCTCCTGCCTCGGCGGTGACGCTGCTACTGGAAGATGGGTGGGCGAGATGGGAGTCCTCTTCGCGGCTGCCCTGCTGGAACTTGCTTCCGCCGGCGAATATCCTCTTCTCTTGGACCTGCTGCTGTTCCGGGATGAGCGGCGGGGGAGATGACTGGCTCCGGCTTCTGACGTCACTTCCGTTGCGACGCCATGACGTAGCTCCGCCTCCACTTCCGGTCCGTGTCCAGTAGGGTCACGGGAGTTGACGGCCCCTGCAAGAGAACTCAGCACCACCGTGAGTCATATCACAAATTAACCCCTTAATAAAATGTAGTGTAACAATAACTGACATGGGGAAAGGAAGGGTGGGGGGGGGGGGCACATCCCATGTGGCCCCTCCGTTACCCATTTGGGCTCTTTACAATTGCAGAGAAGATGTCACCTGTAGGTCACTGTCATTGCCTGTTCTATGTCCCATCAGTGCCGTTGTCACTTGTAAGGTCTTTAGCAACAATGGGGGAAACAACAACTCCCAGCATATCCTTACTATTGTTCAGATCTGGGGGTTGTAGTTTCACATGGAACATCTTAGTGGGGGTTCTTCCTAAATGTTCATCCTCATCCACCATTGTGCATCCGCACAAGGAACCTCCTCATCTTGTCTCATTGCATATTGCAGAATGTCTCACATTGTCGGCCAACTCTTTTCTCCGACACTTTTTATGAAGACGACCTCCTTTTTTTGGCCATTGTGTGGGAGATCAAGGTCACAGCGATCATCGGAATATTCTCCATGGTGCTCACATAAGACTTGGCCGCTTCTCAATACAGAGTCGAAAAGTCTTTGTTTCCGACCTTGATATAGTTGTGTTCGTAATCCTTGGAATGCAGGTCCCATTCAGCTCTAGCGAGGCCTTCACCTAACAATGGCAAACAGTGGAGGAATGCAAAGGAACCATTAACCCCTTAAGGACCCGGGGTTTTTCCGTTTTTGCACTTTCGTTTTTTCTTCCTTACCTTTAAAAAATCATAACTCTTTCAATTTTGCACCTAAAAATTCAAATGATGGCTTATTTTTTGCGCCACCAATTCTACTTTGTAATGACATCAGTCATTTTACTCAAAAATATACAACGAAACGGGAAAAAAAATCATCGTGTGACAAAATTTAAGAAAAAACACCATTTTGTAACTTTTGGGGGCTTCCGTTTCTACGCAGTAAATTTTTCTGTAAAAATGACATCTTATCTTTATTCTGTAGGTCTATATGATTAAAATAATCCCCTACTCATATAGGTTTGATCTTGTCGTACTTCTGAAAAAAATCATATCTACATGCAGGAAAATGTATACGTTTAAAATTGTCATCTTCTGACCCCTATAACTTTTTTTTATTTTTCCGCGTACGGGGCGGTATAAGGGCTCATTTTTTGTGCCATGATCTGAAGTTTTTAGAAGTACCAATTTTTACTTTTTATTCATTTTATTCATTTTTTCATGATATAAAAAGTGACCAAAAATGCACTATTTTGGACTTTGGAATTTTTTTGCGCATACGCCATTGACCATGCAGTTTAATTAACAATATAATTTTATAATTTGGACATTTCCACACGCGGCGATACCACATATGTTTATATTTATTTTTATTTACACATTTTTTTTTTTATAGGAAAAGGGGGGGGGGATTCAAACTGTTATTAGGGAAGCGGTTAAATTATCTTTATTAAAGGAGTTCTCCAACTGAAATCTTTTATCCCCCGCTGTGCCCGGGCTGTAAAACTATACATAATAAACTTTCACTTACCTGCCTACGATCCCTCGTTGTTCCGATATTGCCACCCGTGCTTTGGTCCCTGTCAGCTTCCTCTTCCTGCGGGTCGGTGACTTCACTCTGCGTTCAGCCTATCAGCGGCCGCGACGGGACATTGCTGCGACCGCTGATAGGCTGAGTGCAGAGTGAAGTCATCGACCCGCAGGAAGTGGAAGAAACCGGGACCTGAGAACGGGACGGCGATATTGGAACAACGGGGGATCGTAGGCAGGTAAGTGAAAGTTTATTATGTATAGTTTTACAGCCCGGGCACAGCGGGGGTTAAAAGTTTTAGCTTAGAGAACTCCTTTAACTTTTTTTTTCACTTTTTTTTTGCAATGTTATAGCTCCCATAGGGGACTATAACTCTGCACACACTGATCTTTTACATTGATCAATGGTTTCTCATAGGAAACCATTGATCGATGATTCTGCCGCTTGACTGCTCATGTCTGGATCTCAGGCACTGAGCAGTCATTCGGCGATCGGACACCAGGAGGCAGGTAAGGGGACCCTCCTCGTGTCCTACAGCTGGTCGGGACGCCACGATTTCACCTCGGCGCTCCCGAACAGCCCGCTGAGCTAACCGGCATTAGTTTCGTTTCACTTTAGATGCGGCGATCAACTTTGAACACCACTGATCTAAATGAATGTCTTGCATTACACAGATGATACATTTATATAAATGGGCACAGTGTAATGCTCTGTTTTACCTGTGGAGGCACTGCAGTAAAATTGAATGCTCACTTTCTTGTTTCCTAAAAATTACAGCTGATCGTTGGGGGTCTTAGCAGGAGGACACTTTGAGATCAGCGTATTGTCAAGGGACTTTCCTAAGTAGGGATCATCCATAGCGGAGAACCTCTTTAATAAAAGGACTTTCTCTAAATTTACTGTGCGCTCTATAGAGGTGATCATGGGTGCTTGGCTCAGTGCCTTCTGGTTGTCATTATGATGATTATCTGCATTTTAGGAGTTCCAGTTATGGAAGTTGTATGTTGTATGTCAAAACAAATTTCAAGTGTAAGTCATATCCAATAAGAAACTCAAGCAATCCTGTGACATAAGTCTAAGTGCCGAGACAAGGGCTACTCAAGGTTCCAAAATATTTTATTTCTCCACATAAAACTAGTCACATGACTAACATCCAGTAAGGAAATAGCCTAGCATATTTCGCTCTCTAGAGGAACTTAGTCATAGTCAGCCTGTGACTAAGCTCCTGTAAGCGAACGAAACGCTTCTGGTTATTGCCATACTGAGTCCTTAAAGGGGTACTCTGGTGGGAAAAAAAATGTTTTCAAACCAACTGGCTACAGAAAGTTAAACAGATTTGTAAATTACCACTATTAAAAAAATCTTAATCCTCCCAATACTTACAGTGGGGCAAAAAAAGTATTTAGTCAGCCACCAATTGTGCAAGTTCTCCAACTTAAAAAGATGAGAGGCCTGTAATTTTCATCATTGGTATACCTCAACTATGAGAGACAGAATGAGAAAAAAAAAATCCATGAAATCACATTGTCTGATTTTTAAAGAATTTATTTGCAAATTAGGGTGGAAAATAAGTATTTGGTCACCTACAAACAAGCAAGATTTCTGGCTCTCACAGACCTGTAACTTCTTCTTTAAGAGTCTCCTCTGTCCTCCACTCGTTACCTGTATTAATGGCACCTGTTTGAACTTGTTATCAGTATAAAAGACACCTGTCCTCAACCTCAGTCACACTCCAAACTCCACTATGGCCAAGATCAAAGAGCTGTCGAAGGACACCAGAAACAACATTGTAGACCTGCACCAGGCTGGGAAGACTGAATTTGCAATAGGCAAGCAGTTTGGTGTGAAGAAATCAACTGTGGGAGAAATTATTAGAAAATGGAAGACATATAAGACCACTGATAATCTCCCTCAATCTAGGGCTCCATGCAAGATCTCACCCCGTGGTGTCAAAACGATCACAAGAATGGTGAGTAAAGATCCCAGAACCATGCGGGGCGACCTAGTGAATGACCTGCAGAGAGCTGGGACCAAAGTAACAAAGGCTACCATCAGTAACACACTACGCCGCCACGGACTCAAATCATGCAGTGCCAGACATGTCCCCCTGCTTAAGCCAGTACATGTCCGGGCCCATCTGAAGTTTGCTAGAGAGCATTTTGATGATCCTGAAGAGTACTGGGAGAATGCCATTTGGTCAGATGAAACCAAAGTAGAACTTTTTGGTAAAAACTCAACTCATCCTGTTTGGAGGAGATAGAATGCAGAGTTGCATCCAAAGAACACCATACCTACTGTGAAGCATGGGGGTGGAAACATCATGCTTTGGGGCTGTTTTTCTGCAAAGGGACCAAGACGACTGATCCATGTAAAAGAAAGAATGAATGTGGCCATGTATTGTAAGATTTTGAGTGAAAACCTCCTTCCATCAGCAAGGGCATTGAAGATGAAGAATTGCTGGGTCTTTCAGCATGACAATGATCCCAAACCACCCCCCGGGCAATAAAGGAGTGGCTTCGTAAGAAGAATTTTAAGGTCCTGGAGTGGCCTAGCCAGTGTCCAGATCTCAACCCCATAGAAAACCTTAGGAGGGAGTTGAAAGTCCGTGTTGCCCAGCGACAGCCCCAAAACATCACTGCTCTAGAGGAGATCTGCATGGAGGAATGGGACAAAATACCAGCAAAAGTGTGAAAACCTTGTGAAAACTTACAAAAAACATTTGACCTCTGTCATTGCCAACAAAGGGTATATAACAAAGTATTGAGATTAACTTTTGTAATTGACCAAATACTTATTTTCCACCATAATTTGCAAATAAATTCTTTAAAAAATCAGACAATGTGATTTTATGGATTTTTTTTTCTCATTACATCTCTCATAGTTGAGGTATACCTATGATGAAAATTACAGGCCTCTCTTTTAAGTGGGAAAACTTGCACAATTGGTGGCTAACTAAATACTTTTTGCCTCACTGTATATACTGATGTATGCTCCAGAGGAAGTTGTGAAGTTCTTTTCTGTCTGACCACAATGCTCTCTGCTGACTGTCACGATTCGGCTGGCTGGAGGTGGATCCTCTGTGCCAGAGAGGGATTGGCGTGGACCGTGTCGTTGGACCGGTTCTAAGTTGCTACTGGTTTTCACAAGAGCCCGCCACAAAGCGGGATGGTCTTGCAGCGGCGGTAGCAACCAGGTCGTATCCACCGGCAACTGCTCAACCTCTCTGACTGCTGAGATAAGCGCGGTACAAGGGAGTAGACAAAAGCAAGGTCGGACGTAGCAGAAGGTCAGGGCAGGCAGCAAGGATCGTAGTCAGGGGCAACGGCAGGAGGTCTGCAACACAGGCTAGGAACACACAAGGAAACGCTTTCACTGGCACAATGGCAACAAGATCCGGCAAGGGAGTGCAGGGGAAGTGAGGAATAAATAGGGAAGTGCACAGGTGAAGGTACTGATTAAAACCCATGCGCCAATCAGTGGTGCACTGGCCCTTTAAATCGCAAAGACCCGGCGCGCACGCCCTAGGGAGCGGGGCCGCGTGCTCCGGGACAGGACAGACGGGGAACGAGTCTGGTAAGCGGGTCGGGATGCGCATCGCGATCGGGCGCGTCCCGCATCGCGAATCGCATCCCGGCTGGGAAAATTATCGCAGCGCACCCGGTCAGCAGGTCTGACCGGGGCGCTGCGAATGGGAGAACGCTGTGAGCGCTCCGGGGAGGAGCGGGGACCCGGAGCACTCGGCATAACAGTACTCCCCCCCTTGGGTCTCCCCCTCTTTTTGGTACCTGAAAATTTGAGGATAAGGTTCTTGTCAATGATGTTGTCCTCGGGTTCCCATGACCTCTCCTCTGGGCCGCAATTCTCCCAATCAACAACTTACCGTCTTGGATGCCAGAATTTCTTTCACCGAAAAGATGTCAGAGGACCCGGAAACAGGAGTGGGAGCAACAACCTTGGGAGAGAAGCGGTTAAGGATGAGCGGTTTAAGGAGAGAGACATGGAAAGCATTGGGAAAACGGAGAGAAGGAGGAAGAAGGAGTTTGTAAGAGACAGGGTTGATTTGGCACTTGATTTTGAAAGGACCAAGATAACGTGGTCCCAGTTTATAACTGGGGACACGAAAGCGGACATACTTGGCGGAGAGCCATACTTTGTCTCCAGGAGAAAAAATGGGGGGAATTCTTCTTTTTCTATCGCATTTGTTTCTTCATCCGGGATGAGGCCTGTAGGAGAGAATTTTGAGTCTCTTTCCAGATGGTGGAGAAGTCCCGAGTCACCTCATCAACAGCGGGCAAACCAGAAGGCATGGGAGTGGGAATGGGGGGAAGAGGATGACGGCCGTACACCACAAAAAATGGGGATTTAGCGGAAGACTCAGAGACTCTGAAATTGTACAAGAATTCGGCCCATGGTAGAAGATCGGCCCAGTCATCCTGGCGGGAGGAAACAAAATGTCGCAAATAGTCACCCAGAACCTGATTAATTCTTTCCACTTGCCCATTGGATTGGGGATGATAAGAAGACGAGAAGTTTAATTTGATTTTAAGTTGATTACAGAGGGCCCTCCAGAATTTTGATACAAATTGAACGCCTCTATCCAAGACGATATGCGTAGGAAGCCCGTGAAGGCGAAAAATGTGTATAAAAAATTGTTTCGCCAACTGAGGCGCAGAAGGAAGGCCTGGAAGAGGGATAAAATGTGCCATCTTGGAGAATCGATCAACGACCACCCAAATAACTGTGTTGCCATGGGATAAAGGTAAGTCAGTAATAAAGTCCATACCAATCTGAGACCATGGTCGCTCAGGAACAGGCAGAGGATGGAGGAGACCAGCAGACTTCTGGCGAGGGGTCTTGTCCCGGGCACAGACTGTACAGGCCCGCACGAAATCAACAACATCAGCTTCCAGGGTAGGCCACCAATAAAATCGAGAGATGAGCTGGATGGATTTTTTGATGCCAGCATGGCCTGCGAGGTGTGAGGAGTGTCCCCACTTGAGAATCCTGAGGCGCTGGCGTGGAGAGAAGGTCTTCCCTGGAGGAGTTTGTCTAATGGAAGCTGGAGAAGTGGAGATCAGACAGTCCGGAGGAATAATGTGTTGCAGGGAAGCTTCCACTTCAGAGGCATCCGATGAACGAGAGAGGGCATCGGCACTAATGTTCTTGTCAGCAGGGCGAAAATGAATTTCAAAGTTAAAACGGGCAAAGAACAACGACCACCTAGCCTGGCGAGGGTTCAGCCGTTGGGCAGACTGAAGATAAGAGAGATTCTTGTGATCAGTGTATATAATAACTGGATATTTGGATCCCTCCAGCAGGTGCCTCCATTCTTCAAGCGCCAATTTTATGGCCAGTAGTTCTCGATCACCAATGGAGTAGTTTTTCTCCGCCGGAGAGAAGGTCCTAGAAAAGAAACCACAAGTAACAGCATGTCCGGAAGAATTTTTCTGTAGGAGTACTGCTCCAGCTCCCACCGAGGAGGCGTCTACCTCCAGCGAGAAGGGCCTAGATGGATCAGGTCTGGAGAGTACGGGAGCAGAAGAAAAGGCAGTTTTGAGATGATTGAATGCATTATCCGCTTGAGGAGGCCAGGACTTAGGGTTGGCGTTTTTCTTGGTTAGGGCCACGATAGGGGCCACAATAGTGGAAAAATGCGGAATAAATTGTCTGTAATAATTGGCTAACCCCAAAAAACGTTGGATAGCACGGAGTCCGGAGGGGCGTGGCCAATACAATACGGCTGATAGTTTGTCTGGGTCCATTTGGAGTCCCTGGCCAGAGACTAAGTATCCTGGGAAGGGAAGAGATTGACATTCAAAGAGACATTTTTCCATTTTGGCATATAATTGATTGTCCCGAAGTCTCTGAAGAACCATGCGGACATGCTGGCGGTGTTCTTCTAGGTTAGCAGAAAAAATCTAAATATCGTCTAGGTAGACCACAACACAGGTATATAGAAGATCACAAAAAATTTCATTTACAAAGTCTTGGAAGACGGCAGGGGCGTTGCAAAGCCCAAAGGGCATAACCAGATATTCAAAGTGTCCATCTCTGGTGTTAAACGCGGTCTTCCACTCGTACCCCTCCCTGATGCGGATGAGATTATATGCACCTCTTAAGTCCAGCTTGGTAAAGATGTGGGTGCCTCGTAGGCGGTCATAGAGTTCCAAGATAAGAGGAAGGGGATAGCGGTTTTTAACAGTGATTTTATTAAGTCCGCGGTAATCAATGCAAGGACGTAAGGAGCCGTCTTTTTTGGAAACGAAGAAAAATCCATCTCCGGCAGGGGACTTGCGGATAAACCCTTTTTTTAAATTCTCTTGGATGTACTCCGACATGGCTTGTGTTTCCGGAGCAGACAGAGGATAGATTCTGCCCCGGGGTGGAGTAGTACCAGGGAGGAGGTCAATAGGACAGTCATAAGGCCTGTGAGGAGGCAAAGTCTCTGCTTGTTTTTTGCAAAAAACATCAGCATAGTCCAGATAGGCCTTGGGGAGACCAGCTATCGGAGGAGCCATAGGGTTTTGACTGACTGGGAGCAGGCTTAAGACAGTTCTTGTGGCAAGTAGTACCCCAGTTCTTGATCTCCCCGGTGGTCCAATCAAGGGTTAGGGAATGGCGTTGAAGCCACGGTAGTCCAAGAAGAATTTCCGAAGTGCAGTTAGAGAGGACCAGAAATTCAATCTTTTTGTGATGGGGTCCAATGCACATTAAGAGGGGTTCCGTGCGGTAACGCACAGTACAGTCCAATCTTTCATTATTAACAGAGGCGATGTAGAGGGGTCTTGCGAGACTGGTCACCGGGATGTTGAACCTGTTGATGAAGGAGATCAAAATAAAATTTCCTGCAGATCCGGAATCCAAGAAGATCACAGCTGAGAAGGAGAAGGTAGAAGAAGAAATCCGCACAGGCACAGTAAGACGTGGAGAAGCAGAGTTCACATCAAGAGCTGTCTCACCTTTGTGCGGAGTTGGAGTGCGTCTTTCCTGACGTGGAGGTCGGATAGGACAATCCTTCAGGAAGTGTTCGGTACCGGCACAGTACAGGCAAAGGTTCTCCATGTGGCGGCGTGTCCTCTCTTGAGGTGTCAAGCGAGACCGGTCAACTTGCATAGCCTCCACGGCGGAAGGCACAGGAACGGATTGCAGTGGACCAGAGGAGAGAGGAGCCAGGGAGAGAAACCGCCTCGTGCGAACAAAGTCCATATCCTGGCAGAGCTCCTGACGCCTTTCGGAAAAACGCATGTCAATGTGGGTGGCAAGATGAATAAGTTCATGCAGGTTAGCAGGGATTTCTCGTGCGGCCAGCACATCTTTGATGTTACTGGATAGGCCTTTTTTAAAGGTCGCGCAGAGGGCCTCGTTATTCCAGGACAATTCGGAGGCGAGAGTACGGAATTGGATGGCGTACTCGCCAACAGAAGAATTACCCTGGACCAGGTTCAGCAGGGCAGTCTCGGCAGAAGAGGCTCGGGCAGGTTCCTCGAAGACACTTCGAATCTCCGTGAAGAAAGAGTGTACAGAGGCAGTGACAGGATCATTGCGGTCCCAGAGCGGTGTGGCCGATGACAGGGCTTTCCCAGACAGAAGGCTGACTACGAAAGCCACCTTTGACCTTTCAGTTGGAAATTGGTCCGACATAATCTCCAAATGCAGGGAACATTGTGAAAGAAAACCACGGCAAAATTTAGAGTCCCCATCAAATTTGTCCGGCAATGATAAACGGAGGCTGGATGCGGCCACTCGCTGCGGAGGAGGTGCAGGAGCTGGCGGAGGAGATGGTTGCTGAAGCTGTGGTAGAAGCTGCTGTAGCATCACGGTCAGATGAGACAGCTGGTGGCCTTGTTGCGCTATCTGTTGCGACTGCTGGGCGACCACCGTGGTGAGGTCAGCGACAACTGGCAGCGGGACCTCAGCGGGATCCATGGCCGGATCTACTGTCACGATTCGGCTGGCTGGAGGTGGATCCTCTGTGCCAGAGAGGGATTGGCGTGGACCGTGTCGGTGGACCGGTTCTAAGTTGCTACTGGTTTTCACCAGAGCCCGCCGCAAAGCGGGATGGTCTTGCAGCGGCGGTAGCAACCAGGTCGTATCCACCGGCAACGGCTCAACCTCTCTGACTGCTGATATAAGCGCGGTACAAGGGAGTAGACAAAAGCAAGGTCGGACGTAGCAGAAGATCTGGGCAGGCAGCAAGGATCGTAGTCAGGGGCAACGGCAGGAGGTCTGGAACACAGGCTAGGAACACACAAGGGAACGCTTTCACTGGCACAATGGCAACAAGATCCGGCAAGGGAGTGCAGGAGAAGTGAGGAATAAATAGGGAAGTGCACAGGTGAAGGTACTGATTAAAACCCATGCGCCAATCAGTGGCGCACTGGCCCTTTAAATCGAAAAGACCCGGCGCGCGCGCCCTAGGGAGCGGGGCCGCGCGCGCCGGGACAGCACAGACGGGGAACAAGTCTGGTATGCGGGTCGGGATGCGCATCGCGAGCGGGCGCGTCCCGCATCGCGAATCGCATCCCGGCTGGGAACATTATCGCAGCAGGTCTGACCGGGGCGCTGCGAATGGGAGAATGCTGTGAGCGCTCCGGGGAGGAGCGGGGACCCGGAGCGCTCGGCGTAACACTGACACTTCTGTCAGTGTCAGGAACTGTCCAGAGTAGGAGCAAATCCCCATAGCAAACTTCTCCTGTTCTGTACAGTTCCTGATATGGACAGAGGTGTCAGCAGAGAGCACAGTGGTCAGACTGGAAAGAACTAGACAACTTCCTTTGGAGCATACAGTAGCTGATAAATACTGGAAGGATTAAGATTTTTAAATAAAAATAATTTATAAATCTGTTTAACTTTCTGGTACCAGTTGATTTAAAAAAAATACTTTTCCACTGGAGTACCCCTTTAAGGGGTAGGAGCTCAGGGATTGTGTTCTGGCCGAGGCCAATACGCAGGCATGTTTTTCCAGATTGCCGTGGGCTTCTCAAACCCAGTTTACCTTGGTATATGTCCAGGATTTCCTAGTGCTGACCCTGTCAATATATTCTCCTTATTATCAGTCATTAAAGCCAGAGAACAAAGTTAATAGGATCACAGACATGTGCAAAAAAATCCCAGCTTCTGAGAACTTACATTACGTCTCATACACAATATGGACAAAATTATTGGGACACCTACACATTTCATCTACAGGAGCTTTCAGGACATCAATATCATCAATATGTACTTGCTCCCCCTCTGCAGGTATGGGAGTTTCCCCTCTTCTGGAAAGACTGTACAAGATTTTGGAGGTGTCTGTGGGAATTTGTGCCCATTCATCCGGACCTGAGAGGACCTGGCACATAATCTCCATTCTAGTTCATCCCAAAAGTGTTGGATGAATTTGAGCTTTAGGTTCCGTGTGGCCACTTGAGTTCCTTTTCATGCCGGTCACCCCCAGACCTTGCTTTGTACACTGGAACAGAAAAGGGCCAAATCAAAACTCTTTTGATAGAGACAATTGCCACAATGTCTTGATACTAAAGCATTAAAGGGGTTATCCGGTAAAAACCCTTTTTTTTAACAATATGCCCTGGCTGAATGCATGACAAAAAATAAACTTGTATCTCCTGCGCTTCCCTGGTGCCTCTGGTATTGCTATCCCAGGCTTCAGTGCGATTCTCTTCCTCATTCTGGTTCCTGACATGACACAGTGCAGCTCAGCCAATCGCTGGCCACAGAGGTGTCCCACATTGGGCCCAAGCCCCTGTCTTCTTCTATGTGCCCGTGCCCAATATGTCACATTGCTCAGCCAATGAAAAACAACCCCATAGCATTATCCCTCCTCCCCCAAATCTTACAACTGGCACAATTTTGTCAGGCAGGTAATGTTCTCCAGCCATTCACCAGACTCAGATAAAGAAGCGGGATCCATCACTCCACAAAACACGTTCCTTTGTTCCAAAGTCCAGTGGTGGCAGCTTCACACCCCTTGCAGCTCATAGGCTGCAGGCCTGAAGAGGAGAGCTCCATACATTGTGTGAACCCAGACTAGGTAAGTATTATTGTTTTTTTTTTTCTAAGCCACAATGGGATGGGGGGTGGAATTATAGATGCATGAGGGGGCACGGGAGCATTATTAATGCATGAGGGGGCACGGGGGCATTATTAATGTATGAGGGGGCACGGGGGCATTATAAATGTCTGAGAGAGCATAGTGAGCATTATTAATTATGAAAGGGAAAATGGGGGCATTATTAAATATGAAGGGGCACGGGGGGGGGCATTATATTGATGTATACGGGGGTATAGTGCATATATGAGGGGGAAACAGATCTCATTAAGATCTCATGCATGTGACGTAGTATACCATGCAACATGTGTAGGAAGGGCCAGTAAACTTTTAATGCCGCAGCAGCTTCCTCAGACGTCTTGCAGTCAGTGAGGGATGGGGTTGACACCATTGTGGTGAGGGAGTGATGAGGGCAGATGTTATTACCCTAGGGGCAGATGGCATTAACCCTTTGTATTCGTGACGTCAGGACGTGGTTTAACCTCTGCACCACCCAAAGGTATACCGCTGGATCCTGGGCAAATAATGTCTCCAACGCCAAGTTACGGAACAACGACAGCTTTACTGAGGTAGACAGGTGTCATGGTCTTGACAGCTCCGATAGGTCCAAGGAGGTGACCAGTGACTTCAGAGACTCTAGGGCTCGCTGGGACTTATAGTGGATTTGGACAATTTGCTTCAGGCCCACGCTGACTGCATACAGACTGATCTTAACTGACTTGTCTAGGACTGACTAGACTTCACCCCGTATGTAGCTGACCAGGTTTTAACATTCCCCGGTGGGGTACTGGATTAGTGGAAACGTGGCTGCGTGGTCGGCCTTGGGTCTCCTCAGGACACCAGACACTCTCTCAGGACTTGACTGTTCCTCAGCAAACTCTGAACTAACTAGCTGGCTCCTCCCAGGGTTTATACGGGGGAGACTCTGGAGGGGTCCCATAGGTCCCCCTATAAGTCACGTGATAACTGGTACCTTCCTTGGTTACAACACATGGCAACAGTATTTTTTTTTTTTCAAAACATTTTATTCATAGAAGCAAAGTGCATCAGATAGCATACAACCGTAGCAATGCTGCATAAGACATGTCATAAAATAGAATTACAATATTACAGATATGTAGAGACATGTAAGAGCACTTAACATCCGTCTTTTAACGTCTAGCCAGTAAGTTGCAGTATATCATTAATGCAAAGAACTGTTACCATAAAACATAACATATAACATGACCCAACCTAATCTCTCACATCAATTCCTGTTTCCTCACGTGTCTACATCTCAGTCAGACCCTGCCAGGCTTTGGAAGTTGTCCTCCTATCAATCAGTGACCAGGTGTTAAATCTGTACGTCCCGACCTGCAACCCCTATAATAGCTGGGATGCTAATACGCTAAGTGGGCGGACACTTATGCGGGTAGTTCCAGATTTCCTAAGGAGCCCTTTAACCGTTCTATAGAGTACCAAGCCGATGATTTAAAATGTGTTACAATCCCGAGCCTTTCACTTTCATCAGGTAAATGTTGTAAGTATCTCCGCCATTTAGCAAAAAAGGATTTGGCATGTAGTTCCGAATTTCTGATTGCTAGCAGTAACTCCTTATGTAGTACCACATGAACCTCATTGAGAACTTCTGTCAAGGTCGGGACAGTTGGTACAAGCCAATGTCGTAAGAGACACTGTTTCGTCACCAGGAACACTAGATGAATACCCCTGTGCAATTTACCTCTGTCAGGTGGGTCAGAAGCTGTCGGAGGAAGAAAATGGAACAGGTAAAGTTTAGGTGTGAGCGGGAAGTCGTGGTCCCAGACGTCATAGACATATCGTCTCATACCCTCCCAAAGCTGCTGTACTCCCGTACACTCCCATATACAGTGCCATAAATCTGCATCAATTAGCTTACACTTTGGGCAGTGGGTGAGATATGGGGAGGGGGGTGGATGGCCCTTCCATTTAAAAGCGTACGTAGCCTTATGCATAATCCTCCATTGCATTTCTCTGAGTTGAGCACTTGGTGTGGCTCCAAATGCTGCCGCCAGACCTTCTCTAGACAACATCTGTAAATCAGGATTATCAATATGGGTCGACCATTTGGTCAGCGATTTGGCAGCTGCTCCCTTTAACGCTACATTCCTGATGTTTGCGTAGATGAACGAAAGGGAGCAGCTGCTGACGGACCTACCTAATATGCTATCAAATGGACTTCTCTTTTCTGCGGTGGCATAACTCCTATTCAGGCTATGAAAAAAAGAACAGAATTGATTATAGAGCCACTGATGGGAGGCAGGCAGAGCATATTTTTCACTAAATTCCCCCCACCTCAACAAGGAGCCATCCTGGGTTGACAAAAAATCATTAAACGAGAGGATATTTTTGTTCTCCCACACCCTACGGTTCAGGTTAGTTGCACAATTGTTACGCCGAGCGCTCCGGGTCCCCGCTCCTCCCCGGAGCGCTCGCTTCACTCTCGCTACCGCAGCGCTCCGGGCAGCTCCACTGACCCGGTGCGCTGCGATACCGTCTCCAGCCGGGATGCGATTCGCGATGCGGGTGGCCCCCGCTCGCGATGCGCATCCCGGCTCCCGTACCTGACTCGCTCTCCGTCTGTCCTGTCCCGGCGCGCGCGGCCCCGCTCCCTAGGGCGCGCGCACGCCGGGTCTCTGCGATTTAAAGGGCCACTGCGCCGCTGATTGGCGCAGTGGTTCCAATTAGTGTGTTCACCTGTGCACTCCCTATTTATACCTCACTTCCCCTTCACTCCCTCGCCGGATCTTGTTGCCATTGTGCCAGTGAAAGCGTTCCTTTGTGTGTTCCTAGCCTGTGTTCCAGACCTTCTGCCGTTGCCCCTGACTACGATCCTTGCTACCTGCCCCGACCTTCTGCTACGTCCGACCTTGCTTCTGTCTACTCCCTTGTACCGCGCCTATCTTCAGCAGCCAGAGAGGTTGAGCCGTTGCTAGTGGATACGACCTGGTCACTACCGCCGCAGCAAGACCATCCCGCTTTGCGGCGGGCTCTGGTGAAAACCAGTAGTGACTTAGAACCGGTCCACTAGCACGGTCCACGCCAATCCCTCTCTGGCACAGAGGATCCACCTCCTGCCAGCCGGCATCGTGACAGTAGATCCGGCCATGGATCCCGCTGAAGTACCTCTGCCAGATGTCGCTGACCTCACTACGGTGGTCGCCCAGCAGTCACAACAGATAGCGCAACAAGGCCACGAGCTGTCTCAACTGACCGTGATGCTACAGCAGCTACTACCACAGCTTCAGCAATCATCTCCTCCGCCAGCTCCTGCACCTCCTCCGCAGCAAGTGGCCGCCTCAGGCCTACGACTATCCTTGCCGGATAAATTTGATGGGGACTCTAAGTTTTGCCGTGGCTTTCTTTCACAATGTTCCCTGCACTTGGAGATGATGTCGGACCAGTTTCCTACTGAAAGGTCTAAGGTGGCTTTCGTAGTCAGCCTTCTGTCTGGAAAAGCTCTGTCATGGGCCACACCGCTCTGGGACCGCAATGACCCTGTCACTGCCTCTGTACACTCCTTCTTCTCGGAATTTCGTAGTGTCTTTGAGGAACCTGCCCGAGCCTCTTCTGCTGAGACTGCCCTGTTGAACCTGGTCCAGGGTAATTCTTCCGTTGGCGAGTACGCCGTACAATTCCGTACTCTTGCTTCAGAACTATCCTGGAATAATGAGGCCCTCTGCGCGACCTTTAAAAAAGGCCTATCCAGCAACATTAAAGATGTTCTGGCCGCACGAGAAATCCCTGCTAATCTACATGAACTCATTCATCTTGCCACTCGCATTGACATGCGTTTTTCCGAAAGGCGTCAGGAGCTCCGCCAGGATATGGACTTTGTTCGCACGAGGCGTTTTTTCTCCCCGGCTCCTCTCTCCTCTGGTCCTCTGCAATCCGTTCCTGTGCCTCCCGCCGTGGAGGCTATGCAAGTTGACCGGTCTCGCCTGACACCTCAAGAGAGGACACGACGCCGCATGGAGAATCTCTGCCTGTACTGTGCCAGTACCGAACACTTCCTGAAGGATTGTCCTATCCGTCCTCCCCGCCTGGAAAGACGTACGCTGACTCGGTGAGTTTCACAAAGGTGAAACAGTCCTTGAAGTCAACTCCGCTTCTCCACGTCTTACTGTGCCTGTGCGGATATCTGCCTCTACCTTCTCCTTCTCCACTAAGGCCTTCTTGGACTCCGGATCTGCAGGAAACTTTATTTTGGCCTCTCTCATCAACAGGTTCAACATCCCAGTGACCAGTCTCGCCAGACCTCTCTACATCAATTGCGTTAACAATGAAAGATTGGACTGTGCCGTGCGTTACCGCACGGAACCCCTCCTAATGTGCATTGGACCTCACCACGAAAAAATTGAGTTTTTGGTCCTCTCCAATTGCACTTCCGAAATTCTCCTTGGACTACCCTGGCTTCAACACCATTCCCCAACCCTGGATTGGTCCACTGGGGAGATCAAGAGTTGGGGCCCCTCTTGTTCCAAGGACTGTCTTAAACCGGTTCCCAGTACTCCTTGCCGTGACCCTGTGGTTTCCCCTGTAACCGGTCTCCCTAAGGCCTATATGGACTTTGCGGATGTTTTTTGCAAAAAACAAGCTGAGACTTTACCTCCTCACAGGCCTTATGACTGTCCTATTGACCTCCTCCCGGGCACTACTCCACCCCGGGGCAGAATTTATCCTCTCTCTGTCCCAGAGACTCTTGCTATGTCTGAGTATATCCAGGAAAATTTAAAGAAGGGCTTTATCCGCAAATCCTCCTCTCCTGCCGGAGCCGGATTTTTCTTTGTGTCCAAAAAAGATGGCTCCCTACGTCCTTGCATTGACTACCGCGGTCTTAATAAAATCACTGTAAAAAACCGCTACCCCCTACCTCTCATCTCTGAACTCTTTGATCGCCTCCAAGGTGCCCACATCTTTACCAAACTGGACTTAAGAGGTGCTTATAATCTCATCCGCATCAGAGAGGGGGATGAATGGAAAACGGCATTTAACACTAGAGATGGACACTTTGAGTATCTGGTCATGCCCTTTGGCCTGTGCAACGCCCCTGCCGTCTTCCAAGACTTTGTTAATGAAATTTTTCGTGATCTCTTATATTCCTGTGTTGTTGTATATCTGGACGATATCCTGATTTTTTCTGCCAACTTAGAAGAACACCGCCAGCATGTCCGCATGGTTCTTCAGAGACTTTGTGACAATCAACTTTATGCCAAAATGGAGAAATGTCTGTTTGAATGTCAATCTCTTCCTTTCCTAGGATACTTGGTCTCTGGCCAGGGACTACAAATGGATCCAGATAAACTCTCTGCCGTCTTAGATTGGCCACGCCCCTCCGGACTCCGTGCTATCCAACGTTTTTTGGGGTTCGCCAATTATTACAGACAATTTATTCCACGTTTTTCCACCATTGTGGCTCCTATTGTGGCTTTAACCAAAAAGAATGCCAATCCTAAGTCATGGCCTCCTCAAGCGGAAGACGCCTTTAAACAGCTCAAGTCTGCCTTTTCTTCGGCTCCCGTGCTCTCCAGACCTGACCCATCTAAACCCTTCCTATTGGAGGTTGAGGCCTCCTCTGTAGGAGCTGGAGCGGTCCTTCTACAAAAAAATTCTTCCGGGCATGCTGTTACTTGTGGTTTTTTTTCTAGGACCTTCTCTCCGGCTGAGAGGAACTACTCCATCGGGGACCGAGAGCTTCTAGCCATTAAATTAGCACTTGAGGAATGGAGGCATCTGTTGGAGGGATCAAGATTTCCCGTTATTATTTACACCGATCACAAGAACCTCTCCTATCTCCAGTCTGCCCAACGGCTGAATCCTCGCCAGGCCAGGTGGTCTCTGTTCTTTGCCCGATTTAATTTTGAAATTCACTTTCGGCCTGCCGATAAGAACATTAGGGCCGATGCTCTCTCTCGTTCCTCGGATGCCTCGGAAGTAGAGCTCTCTCCGCAACACATCATTCCCCCTGACTGCCTGATCTCCACTTCTCCAGCCTCCATCAGGCAAACTCCTCCAGGGAAGACCTTCGTTTCTCCACGCCAACGCCTCGGAATCCTCAAATGGTGTCACTCCTCCCATCTCGCAGGTCATGCGGGTATCAAGAAATCCGTGCAACTCATCTCTCGTTTCTATTGGTGGCCGACTCTGGAGACGGATGTTGTGGATTTTGTGCGAGCCTGCACTGTCTGTGCCCGGGATAAGACTCCTCGCCAGAAGCCCGCTGGCCTTCTTCATCCTCTGCCTGTCCCCGAACAGCCTTGGTCTCTGATTGGTATGGACTTTATTACAGACTTACCTCCATCCCGTGGCAACACTGTTGTTTGGGTGGTCGTTGATCGATTCTCCAAGATGGCACATTTCATCCCTCTTCCTGGTCTTCCTTCAGCGCCTCAGTTGGCAAAACAATTTTTTGTACACATTTTTCGTCTTCACGGCTTGCCCACGCAGATTGTCTCGGATAGAGGCGTCCAATTCGTGTCAAAATTCTGGAGGGCTCTCTGTAAACAACTCAAGATTAAATTAAACTTTTCCTCTGCATATCACCCTCAATCCAATGGGCAAGTGGAAAGAATTAACCAGGTCCTGGGTGATTATTTACGCCATTTTGTTTCCTCCCGCCAGGATGACTGGGCAGATCTTCTACCATGGGCCGAATTCTCGTATAACTTCAGAGTCTCTGAATCTTCCTCCAAATCCCCATTTTTCGTGGTGTACGGCCGTCACCCTCTTCCCCCCCTCCCTACTCCCTTGCCCTCTGGTTTGCCCGCTGTAGATGAAGTGACTCGTGATCTTTCCACCATATGGAAAGAGACCCAAAATTCTCTTTTACAGGCTTCATCTCGCATGAAAAAGTTTGCCGATATGAAAAGAAGAGCTCCCCCCATTTTTGCTCCCGGAGACAAGGTATGGCTCTCCGCTAAATATGTCCGCTTTCGTGTCCCCAGTTACAAACTGGAACCACGCTATCTTGGTCCTTTCAAAGTCTTGTGCCAAATTAATCCTGTCTCTTACAAACTTCTTCTTCCTCCTTCTCTTCGTATTCCTAATGCCTTTCATGTCTCTCTTCTTAAACCACTCATCATCAACCGTTTCTCTCCCAAGTTAGTTTCTCCCACTCCTGTCTCCGGTTCTTCTGACGTCTTCTCAGTGAAAGAGATACTGGCCTCCAAGACGGTTAGAGGAAAAAGGTTCTTTTTGGTGGATTGGGAGGGCTGTGGACCTGAAGAGAGATCCTGGGAACCTGAGGACAACATCCTAGACAAAAGTCTGCTCCTCAGGTTCCCAGGCTCTAAGAAGAGGGGGAGACCCAAGGGGGGGGGGGTACTGTTACGCCGAGCGCTCCGGGTCCCCGCTCCTCCCCGGAGCGCTCGCTTCACTCTCGCTACCGCAGCGCTCCGGGCAGCTCCACTGACCCGGTGCGCTGCGATACCGTCTCCAGCCGGGATGCGATTCGCGATGCGGGTGGCGCCCGCTCGCGATGCGCATCCCAGCTCCCGTACCTGACTCGCTCTCCGTCTGTCCTGTCCCGGCGCGCGCGGCCCCGCTCCCTAGGGCGCGCGCGCGCCGGGTCTCTGCGATTTAAAGGGCCACTGCGCCGCTGATTGGCGCAGTGGTTCCAATTAGTGTGTTCACCTGTGCACTCCCTATTTATACCTCACTTCCCCTTCACTCCCTCGCCGGATCTTGTTGCCATTGTGCCAGTGAAAGCGTTCCTTTGTGTGTTCCTAGCCTGTGTTCCAGACCTTCTGCCGTTGCCCCTGACTACGATCCTTGCTGCCTGCCCCGACCTTCTGCTACGTCCGACCTTGCTTCTGTCTACTCCCTTGTACCGCGCCTATCTTCAGCAGCCAGAGAGGTTGAGCCGTTGCTAGTGGATACGACCTGGTCACTACCGCCGCAGCAAGACCATCCCGCTTTGCGGCGGGCTCTGGTGAAAACCAGTAGTGACTTAGAACCGGTCCACTAGCACGGTCCACGCCAATCCCTCTCTGGCACAGAGGATCCACCTCCTGCCAGCCGGCATCGTGACAACAATGTTTCAGGGTAGGGATATACCATAGCCCCAAAAATCTCGACAGACGCCAAGACAAACCATAAAGCTTGCGAACCGCTTTCCACGTTGCGATGGTATCGTGGTACAGAGTATTCTGGCGGATTACCCCAGGAATATCCCTGTAAGAGAGGTGAAGCAATGTTGGAAGGGAGCCTATGGGACAGAGATCTGTCTCAAGTACCGTACTGGAGAAATATCCTGTGTTCAGGGACCAGTCTCGGACATGTCGGAAAAGCGCTGCCAGGTTATAAAAACGTACATGAGGCAACTTCAGTCCCCCCACCTCCTTGCCCAGACATAAAATATCATAAGACACTCTCGGTCTCTTACCCGCCCATACAAATTTAGCGAAACTAGAGTGAATCCTTTTGACATCGTCATGACGCAATAACAATGGAATTGTCTGCAACGGGTAGAGAAGCTTCGGGAAGCACATCATTTTAATCAATTGCACTTTACCCATCAGAGACAACGGCATCGATTTCCATCTGTCCAGTTCCCTTTCGATTTTGGCAATGAGGGGAGGATAGTTTAAATTATATACAGACAGAGGGGTGCGCCCTATTTTAATCCCTAGATATGTGATATAATTTCTGGCTACTTGAATCGAGATATCAGAGAGCCCCAAGTGACCACTCGATCCCAGGAATAATAGCTGACATTTAGAGGCGTTGATTTTGTACCCAGAAAAGGTACCAAAGTGTTCTAAGAGTGCTAGCACTGGTTTAAGCTGTGCAATTGGATTTTCCAAGTATAACAGAGTGTCGTCAGCAAAACAACTGATTTTTATCTCATGCTCCCCCACCATTATGCCTTTAAAAGTATCATGTTGTAGAAAGAATTGTGCCAGGGGTTCTAAAGCTAGGTTAAAGAGGAGGGGCGACAATGGGCAACCCTGCCTCGTCCCTCTGTGCAAAGGAAACGGTTGGGACAAATATCCGGGTAGGTGGATTCTGGCCAAGGGATTCGCATAAAGGGCCTTCAGAAATACTCGAAATTGTCCCAGTATACCAGCTCTCGTTAAGACCATATCCAGCCAGACCCAGTTAACATTGTCGAAAGCTTTTTCAGCATCGAGCGCTAACAATGCTGGAATCTGGCTGGAATATGTTCTGGAGGATACCGCATTTTGTACCGCCAACACTGTACGCAGGTTGGAAACTGCTGCCCTACCCTTAACAAAACCCACTTGTTGCATCCAATTAATTTTGGTAACAGCAGAGATAACCTGTTGGCCAATATTTTTGATAGTAATTTGACGTCTACATTTATTAAAGAAATGGGGCGGTATCCCTCCGATAGGGAGGGATCCTTACCCAATTTATGTAGAACTTTAATATGAGCTAGGGAACCCGAAGGAATTAGGTCTCCGGTGTTCAAGATGTTTGTATAAACCGCCTGAAACGTAGGGCTTACTTTGTCCTTTAATAATTTGAAAAACTCACCGGAATACCCATCCGGTCCCGGGGCTTTCTGACTTTTTAGTGTTTGGATTCCGGACGTGATTTCATCCAATGAGATAGGGGCGTTGAGCAAAGACCTGTCCTCTTCCGTTAATGAAGGTAAAGTAAGTTTGTCTAGAAATAACCTGGCAGCCTTCTCGTCACAGGGTTGGTTACTATATAGGGTTTCATAAAATTTTTGAAAAACTCCCACCACCTCTTTGGGAAGTTTACGGAGTACCCCCAAATGATCAAAGAGGGGTCTAATTGGGGCCACAGATCTCTGTCCCCTAGCCATGTTAGCTAAGAGCTTTCCAGCCTTATTACCATATCTATAAAATTCTGCTTTGAAAATATCACCATGAAACTTCTCTACAGCTGCCAGAGCCGTGTCGAAGTTCCTCTGGGCCTGTATCCAGGCCTGTCTAGTCTGTGCAGAAGGAGACACCTTAAAATCCGTATAGCTCCGTCTAAGGACCTCAGTTAAAGCGTTGTACCTGTCTCTCGCCCTTTTCTTGTTAAATGCAACATGGGCTATTATCTTTCCCCTCAGAACCGCCTTACCCGCCTCCCATAAAAGGCATGGGTCATCTGCATGCACCACATTATCCTGGAGATACTCCTCCCACCAGTGGCCCAATAGCTGCGCAAAGGACTCGTCCTTGACTAGAAAAGATGGGAACCTCCACACTTTATCTGATCCCGGTGGGTATGTAGGGATTACCTCTACCCCCACGGGTGCATGGTCTGATATCACCATATCATGGATGCGGGCCTCAGTTATCCTAGACAGGAGAGGCTGTGAGACCAATATATAATCTAATCTAGACCATGACCCATGGGAATGGGAATAATGCGTGTACTCCCTCTCAGTTGGATGGTGATGTCTCCATACGTCAAATAAGTGCACTGCCTGAGCAAGAGAGGACATATGAGACTCCGGAATGGGCATAAGTGTCTGGGTCCCCCTCTTCCTGTCTTCTAGTACATTCATAACTGAGTTGAAATCCCCCCCTACTACAATGTCCGTCGTCTGGTCGCCCCGAATCCGATTAGTTAGATCGTCAAAGAATTCAGTTTTATTCGTATGCGGCCCATAAACATTGTAAATACCCAGTAGAGTGTCTCCCTCTTCCAGAAGTAAGTATTGTAGCAAGCCCCTTCCATCTTCCCAATGGGAGCGAACAGACTGTGCAAACTTTTTATGTAATAATATCACCACTCCCCCCTTTCTACCATCAGCCGGTGAACCAATGACCTCTCCAACCCACAACTTTTTGAGCCTGGCAAAGTCTTCCTGTAATAGATGTGTCTCCTGGAGCAACGCTACATCAGCCTTTAATCTCTGCAGGTGTCTGAGTACCATGGAGCGCTTTCCAGGAGACCGTAAACCCTTTACATTCCAAGTAAATATTTTCATATTGTTACGCCGAGCGCTCCGGGTCCCCGCTCCTCCCCGGAGCGCTCGCTACACTCTCCCCGCTGCAGCGCTCCGGTCAGATCCACTGACCCGGGGCGCTGCGATTCCGCTTCCAGCCGGGATGCGATTCGCGATGCGGGTAGCGCCCGCTCGCGATGCGCACCCCGGCTCCCGTACCTGACTCGCTCTCCCTCGGTCCTGTCCCGGCGCGCGCGGCCCCGCTCCCTAGGGCGCGCGCGCGCCGGGTCTTTGCGATTTAAAGGGCCACTGCGCCGCTGATTGGCGCAGTGATTCCAATTAGTGTCTTCACCTGTGCACTTCCCTATATCACCTCACTTCCCCTGCACTTCCTTGCCGGATCTTGTTGCCATCGTGCCAGTGAAAGCGTTTCCTTGTGTGTTCCTAGCCTGTGTTCCAGACCTCCTGCCATTGCCCCTGACTACGATCCTTGCTGCCTGCCCCGACCTTCTGCTACGTCCGACCTTGCTTCTGTCTACTCCCTTGTACCGCGCCTATCTTCAGCAGCCAGAGAGGTGAGCCGTTGCTAGTGGATACGACCTGGTCACTACCGCCGCAGAAAGACCATCCCGCTTTGCGGCGGGCTCTGGTGAAAACCAGTAGTGACTTAGAACCGATCCACTAGCACGGTCCACGCCAATCCCTCTCTGGCACAGAGGATCCACTACCTGCCAGCCGGCATCGTGACAGTAGATCCGGCCATGGATCCCGCTGAAGTTCCTCTGCCAGTTGTCGCTGACCTTACCACGGTGGTCGCCCAGCAGTCACAACAGATAGCGCAACAAGGCCAACAGCTGTCTCAACTGACCGTTATGCTACAGCAGTTACTACCACAGCTTCAGCAGTCATCTCCTCCGCCAGCTCCTGCACCTCCTCCGCAGCGAGTGGCCGCTCCTGGTCTACGCTTATCCTTGCCGGATAAATTTGATGGGGACTCTAAGTTTTGCCGTGGCTTTCTTTCCCAATGTTCCCTGCATCTGGAGATGATGTCGGACCTGTTTCCCACTGAAAGGTCTAAGGTGGCTTTCGTAGTCAGCCTTCTGTCTGGAAAAGCCCTGTCTTGGGCCACACCGCTCTGGGACCGCAATGACCCCGTCACTGCCTCTGTACACTCCTTCTTCTCGGAAATCCGAAGTGTCTTTGAGGAACCTGCCCGAGCCTCTTCTGCTGAGACTGCCCTGTTGAACCTGGTCCAGGGTAATTCTTCCGTTGGCGAGTATGCCGTACAATTCCGTACTCTTGCTTCAGAATTATCCTGGAATAATGAGGCCCTCTGCGCGACCTTTAAAAAAGGCCTATCCAGCAACATTAAAGATGTTCTGCCCGCACGAGAAATTCCTGCTAATCTACATGAACTCATTCACCTAGCCACTCGCATTGACATGCGTTTTTCCGAAAGGCGTCAGGAGCTCCGCCAAGATATGGACTCTGTTCGCACGAGGCGTTTCTTCTCCTCGGCTCCTCTCTCCTCTGGTCCCCTGCAATCCGTTCCTGTGCCTCCCGCCGTGGAGGCTATGCAGGTCGACCGGTCTCGCCTGACACCTCAAGAGAGGACACGACGCCGCATGGAGAACCTCTGCCTGTACTGTGCTAGTACCAAACACTTCCTGAGGGATTGTCCTATCCGTCCTCCCCGCCTGGAAAGACGTACGCTGACTCCGCACAAAGGTGAGACAGTCCTTGATGTCTACTCTGCTTCTCCACGTCTTACTGTGCCTGTGCGGATGTCTGCCTCTGCCTTCTCCTTCTCTACTGTGGCCTTCTTGGACTCTGGATCTGCAGGAAATTTTATTTTGGCCTCCCTCGTCAACAGGTTCAACATCCCAGTGACCAGTCTCGCCAGACCCCTTTACATCAATTGTGTAAACAATGAAAGATTGGACTGTACCATACGTTTCCGCACGGAGCCCCTTCTAATGAGCATCGGATCTCATCACGAGAGGATTGAACTTTTGGTCCTCCCCAATTGCACCTCGGAAATTCTCCTTGGACTTCCCTGGCTTCAACTTCATTCCCCAACCCTGGATTGGTCCACTGGGGAGATCAAGAGTTGGGGGCCCTCTTGTTCCAAGGACTGTCTAAAACCGGTTCCCAGTAACCCTTGCCGTGACTCTGTGGTTCCTCCAGTAACCGGCCTCCCTAAGGCCTATATGGACTTCGCGGATGTTTTCTGCAAAAAACAAGCTGAGACTCTACCTCCTCACAGGCCTTATGATTGTCCTATCGACCTCCTCCCGGGTACTACTCCACCCCGGGGCAGAATTTATCCTCTCTCTGCCCCAGAGACTCTTGCCATGTCTGAATACGTCCAGGAAAATTTAAAAAAGGGCTTTATCCGTAAATCCTCCTCTCCTGCCGGAGCCGGATTTTTCTTTGTGTCCAAAAAAGATGGCTCCCTACGTCCTTGCATTGACTACCGCGGTCTTAATAAAATCACGGTTAAGAACCGCTACCCCCCTACCCCTCATCTCTGAACTCTTTGATCGCCTCCAAGGTGCCCACATCTTTACTAAACTGGACTTAAGAGGTGCCTATAACCTCATCCGCATCAGAGAGGGGGATGAGTGGAAAACGGCATTTAACACCAGAGATGGACACTTTGAGTATCTGGTCATGCCCTTTGGCCTGTGCAACGCCCCTGCTGTCTTCCAAGACTTTGTTAATGAAATTTTTCGTGATCTGTTATACTCCTGTGTTGTTGTATATCTGGACGATATCCTAATTTTTTCTGCCAATCTAGAAGAACACCGCCAGCATGTCCGTATGGTTCTTCAGAGACTTCGTGACAATCAACTCTATGCCAAAATTGAGAAATGTCTGTTTGAATGCCAATCTCTTCCTTTTCTAGGATATTTGGTCTCTGGCCAGGGACTACAAATGGATCCAGACAAACTCTCTGCCGTCTTAGATTGGCCACGCCCCTCCGGACTCCGTGCTATCCAACGCTTTTTGGGGTTCGCCAATTATTACAGGCAATTTATTCCACATTTTTCTACCGTTGTGGCTCCTATCGTGGCTTTAACCAAAAAAAATGCCGATCCCAAGTCTTGGCCTCCTCAAGCGGAAGACGCCTTTAAACGACTCAAGTCTGCCTTTTCTTCGGCTCCCGTGCTCTCCAGACCTGACCCTTCCAAACCCTTCCTATTGGAGGTTGATGCCTCCTCAGTGGGAGCTGGAGCTGTTCTTCTACAAAAAAATTCTTCCGGGCATGCTGTCACTTGTGGTTTTTTTTCTAGGACCTTCTCTCCGGCGGAGAGGAACTACTCCATCGGGGATCGAGAGCTTCTAGCCATTAAATTAGCACTTGAGGAATGGAGGCATCTGTTGGAGGGATCAAGATTTCCAGTTATTATTTACACCGACCACAAGAACCTCTCCTACCTCCAGTCTGCCCAACGGCTGAATCCTCGCCAGGCCCGGTGGTCTCTGTTCTTTGCCCGATTAAATTTTGAGATTCACTTTCGTCCTGCCGATAAGAACATTAGGGCCGATGCTCTCTCTCGTTCCTCGGATGCCTCAGAAGTTGAACTCTCTCCGCAACACATCATTCCACCTGACTGCCTGATCTCCACTTCTCCAGCCTCCATCAGGCAAACTCCTCCAGGAAAGACCTTTGTTTCTCCACGCCAACGCCTCGGAATCCTCAAATGGGGTCACTCCTCCCATCTCGCAGGTCATGTGGGCATCAAGAAATCTGTGCAACTCATCTCCCGCTTCTATTGGTGGCCGACTCTGGAGACGGATGTTGTGGACTTTGTGCGAGCCTGCACTATCTGTGCCCGGGATAAGACTCCTCGCCAGAAGCCCGCTGGTTTTCTTCATCCCCTGCCTGTCCCCGAACAGCCTTGGTCTCTGATTGGTATGGATTTTATTACTGATTTACCCCCTTCCCGTGGCAACACTGTTATTTGGGTGGTCGTTGATCGATTCTCCAAAATGGCACATTTCATCCCTCTTCCTGGTCTTCCTTCAGCGCCTCAGTTGGCTAAACAATTTTTTGTACACATTTTTCGTCTTCACGGGTTGCCTACGCAGATCGTCTCGGATAGAGGCGTCCAATTCGTGTCTAAATTCTGGAGGGCTCTCTGTAAACAACTCAAGATTAAATTAAATTTTTCTTCTGCATATCATCCCCAGTCCAATGGACAAGTAGAAAGAATTAACCAGGTCTTGGGTGATTATTTGCGACATTTTGTTTCCTCCCGCCAGGATGACTGGGCAGATCTCCTTCCATGGGCCGAATTCTCGTATAACTTCAGAGTCTCTGAATCTTCCTCCAAATCCCCATTTTTCGTGGTGTACGGCCGTCACCCTCTTCCCCCCCTCCCTACCCCCTTGCCCTCTGGTCTGCCCGCTGTGGATGAAATTTCTCGTGACCTTTCCATCATATGGAGAGAGACCCAAAATTCTCTCTTACAGGCTTCATCACGCATGAAGAAGTTCGCGGATAAGAAAAGAAGAGCTCCTCCCGTTTTTTCCCCTGGAGACAAGGTATGGCTCTCCGCTAAATATGTCCGCTTCCGTGTCCCTAGCTACAAGTTGGGACCACGCTATCTTGGTCCTTTCAAAATTTTGTGTCAAATTAATCCTGTCTCTTACAAACTTCTTCTTCCTCCTTCTCTTCGTATCCCTAATGCCTTTCACGTTTCTCTTCTTAAACCACTCATCCTCAACCGTTTTTCTCCCAAATCTGTTCCTCCCACTCCTGTTTCCGGCTCCTCGGACATCTTCTCTGTCAAAGACATCTTAGCTTCTAAAAAGGTCAGAGGGAAAACTTTTTTTTTAGTGGACTGGGAGGGTTGTGGTCCTGAAGAGAGATCCTGGGAACCTGAGGACAACATCCTAGACAAAAGTCTGCTCCTCAGGTTCTCAGGCTCTAAGAAGAGGGGGAGACCCAAGGGGGGGGGTACTGTTACGCCGAGCGCTCCGGGTCCCCGCTCCTCCCCGGAGCGCTCGCTACACTCTCCCCGCTGCAGCGCTCCGGTCAGATCCACTGACCCGGGGCGCTGCGATTCCGCTTCCAGCCGGGATGCGATTCGCGATGCGGGTAGCGCCCGCTCGCGATGCGCACCCCGGCTCCCGTACCTGACTCGCTCTCCCTCGGTCCTGTCCCGGCGCGCGCGGCCCCGCTCCCTAGGGCGCGCGCGCGCCGGGTCTTTGCGATTTAAAGGGCCACTGCGCCGCTGATTGGCGCAGTGATTCCAATTAGTGTCTTCACCTGTGCACTTCCCTATATCACCTCACTTCCCCTGCACTTCCTTGCCGGATCTTGTTGCCATCGTGCCAGTGAAAGTGTTTCCTTGTGTGTTCCTAGCCTGTGTTCCAGACCTCCTGCCGTTGCCCCTGACTACGATCCTTGCTGCCTGCTCCGACCTTCTGCTACGTCCGACCTTGCTTCTGTCTACTCCCTTGTACCGCGCCTATCTTCAGCAGCCAGAGAGGTGAGCCGTTGCTAGTGGATACGACCTGGTCACTACCGCCGCAGCAAGACCATCCCGCTTTGCGGCGGGCTCTGGTGAAAACCAGTAGTGACTTAGAACCGATCCACTAGCACGGTCCACGCCAATCCCTCTCTGGCACAGAGGATCCACTACCTGCCAGCCGGCATCGTGACACATATTATATGCACATGGAAAAGTGGATATCAAGCAAGGCTATACATAAATATATGTTAGGATAAGAGAACAACTTGGCAGATGAGTACTCGGTACTAAGATGTAGCAAATCTGGCATATCATTGTGAGAGCTATAAACAACAATTACAATTACAATTTCAATTTCCCCCCACCCGCCTCCCTCAGAACCCCCCAACAGAAAAAAAAACTGTAAATCTGAATAACTCCAGAACCGTCAGTGAGCACGCTATCTTCCAGACTTCACTTTTTTCGCGAACCAAACTGGGGAGCTCACATCCCCAACCACTCATGCTTAAAAGCGACCTCAGCATACTCAAACACTTAGGAGACAGACCGCGACCAACAACAGGGTATACACAGCGACACGGATACAAGGGATAGGGGAACTGCTGGCAAACAGAAATACGCAGGGGAGACAAGAGATAAACAGAAACAAACAAAAGGGGCAAGACACACAGAAACAGGGGTATGCAGAACCAGAAATAGAGGGCGCCACTATAGGTAAGGTGCATTCCGACACCTCAGATCTCTGAACTCTGAACATCTGTCCAGGGACAAACAAACATTGCATAGCACTGTAAAAAGATCTGGACTCTCTCCAGCAATAATGAAAACCCTTATTAAACAAAAGAACACAATCTGCTGACCACAGGAGATAACCCCCAACAGTCAGATAAAAAGGAGAGATAAAAAATAAAACAAAAACAACATAATAAGACAATTCCCGTCATATGGAAAAATCAACCGCAGAAAAGAAAGAAAAAGGCAGTCATCCCCTTCATAATGGGTCAGCCGAACTGACCTCTTAGAAATCAGCTAGGAAGCATCTCTTGAATCTCCAGTATAAGTCACTCCATAACTTCTAGTGCGGGCGGGGGGCTCTTATGGCGTCTGCGTTTGTTCTGTTCCGTCCCAGTGACCGCCACGCCAGCCGTCCGGGCTCTCAAAGATGCTTGTGCGTCCTTAGGTGTTGTAAATACTTCAGTAGAACCATCAGGTTTAAAGATGCGTAGGATTGCCGGATATTGCAGAACAAACTTCGTCTGTTGGGCCACTAACTGAGAGCAAATGGGAGAGAATGCTTTACGCCTTTTAGACACCTCAGCCGAGAAGTCATTAAACAGTAGCACACGGTGACCACGAATATTCAGGGGAGCTGTCAACTTCTTGTAGGTAGTTAAAATCAGGGCCTTTTCCGCATAATTGAGATATTTAGTGATCACCTGTCTTGGGCGAGTTTCAGCCCCCTTCGGCGAAGTGGCAGCGTGGACTTTCTGTGGTCCCAATCTGTGGGCGCGCTCTACTAAGCATCGGTTATTAATTCCCAACGCCTGTGGCAATTCCTCTGCACAGATAGCATGCAGTTGATGAGCCGGTATGGATTCAGGTAGCCCCACCAACCTGAGATTGCTTCTCCTTGAACGATTTTCCAAATCGTCCGTTTTGTCTTGCAGGGACTTAGTCATTTTGAGAGACTGCTGTAACTTCTGTTTAGTAGACATAATTTCCTCCTCCACTATGCTCAACCTTTCTTCCAGCTCAGAGATCTGGCTGGTATGTAAAGAGACATCACTCTGTATGCCTGTCAACGCTGCAGCTATAGCTGTATCAATCTGAACTTTAATGTCAGGAAGGAGGATTTTTGCCACCTCCGCTGCCATCTGCACTGCTAGGGCTTGAAAAGATACAGGGAGGTCCTGGACCGGTGGACCCTCGGCACTCAGCGACATAATGTCAGTTGCACTTATCTGAGAGGTGTTAAGGTGCTGCGCTCCTTCCTCCACAACGGCGCGAGCTGTCGCCATCTTTCCTCCACCTATCTCCCCCGGCGTCTGAGGTAAGGTTCCTGTGCGCTGCGTCTGGCCGTCCCCGCCGCGGTTCACAAACCGATCCATCTGATGCGGCAAGCACACAGAGGAACGGGGGTACCGGGATATCCCGGAATGAGCAAGATTTGTAAGGCGGGGAGGTGTTTTAGTTGCGGTCTGGCCGGAGCTCCGTCTCCACACTCCTTCACATTTGCGCGCCGGAACCGGAAGTCTCATGGCAACAGTATTTAAAGGCACATAACAGTATATATGCATTACAATAGATATTATTAGATATAAGTAATCATTTATATTGCATATGGTAAGGAGGGACTCCTGACAGGACAGCAAGTGTGCAACTCCTGTACTGGGCCACCGCACCATTTTCGAAAAAATGTTGATGCCACCATTTGTATTGTGCATTGTATTAAAGTATATTCTACTGTGTACAATTCAATTCCATAATACCACTTGGTGGTTTTTGCTTCACTTATTCTTTTCTATATCCTGCTCAAGGTCTACTCCATTGGTTTTGTGCGTTCGCCATTCGCCGACTACACTATAAAGACAACAGGAGGTTCAAGGATAGAGAGATGACACACAAAGTCCCCAGCAGTTGACATCTGTCTTATAGAATCATCCTGCCCTATTGTCATCTCAATAGTCGTCCATGAAGCTGTCATCAGTAATGGGGACTGGTTCAGGGACAATGCTGCTGCTCCATCCAGCTTGTTATTCAGCGGATACATCATAACAATTTTTCTGAGTATTTAAACCTTGTGCAATGTAAAATGTCATTGGAGCTCTCTTAGATACGTGACGCCAACATCTCCGCTTCACAAGTTCAGGTTATGATGTTCCTAAATGCAACAGAAAATAAGTGGTGAGATTGCTTGTTTGTTCATCAGATTTGTTAAGACTCTGCCCTGTTTGTAGACACCAAGGCATTGAATTGATGCTATGTTAAAGAAAAACTGCATTTAACCCCTTAAGGACCAGGCCCATTTTGGCCTTAAAGGGTACCTCTCATCCAAAAAGACATTTTGATATATTATAGATTAATGTATGCAGAATAACTTCACAATTGCATGTTATTAAAAAATATGCTTCTTTCTATTTAATTTTCCACTTTGAAGAAATGACCACTAGGGGTCTCCCTACCAGTCCTGGCAGCAAGCATTTCAGACTCATGCTGGAGTCCTAAACACTACGAGCTGCCAGTCTGCTTTGTTCACAAAGGAGAACACTCAGAGCTGCCAGCCTGCTTTGTTCACAGCCTGTTCGGCTGTGAACAAAGCAGGCTGGCAGCTCTGAGTGTTTAGGACTCCAGCATGAGTCAGAAATGCTTGCTGACAGGACTGATCGGGAAAAATACAATAGAAAGAAGCATATTTTTCATTATCATGCTATTGGAAAGTTATTCAACATTCATTAATCTAAAATATATCAAAAGTTTATTTGATGAGAGGTTCCCTTTAAGGACCAGACCAATTTTATTTTTGCATTTTCGTTTTTTTCCTCCTCGCCTTCTAAAAATCATAACTTTCTTATATTTCCATCCACAGACCCATATGAGGGCTTGTTTTTTGCATCACCAATTGTACTTTGTAATTGCATCACTTATTTTACCATAAAATGTACGGCGCAACCAAACAAATATTATTTATGTGGGAAAATTGAAAAGAAAACCGCAATTTAGCAAATTTTGGAAGGTTTTGTTTTCACGCTGTACACTTTCCGGTAAAAATGACATGTTTTCTTTATTCTGTGGGTCAATACGATTAAAATGATACCCATGATATATGCTTTTATATAATTGTACCACTTAAAAAAAAATCTCAAACCATTTTAACAAAATTAGTATGTTTGAAATTGCCCTATTTTGACCATCTATAACGTTCTAATTTTTCCACATACAGGGCAATATGAGGGCTCATTTTTTGCACCATGATCTGTAGTTTTTATCAGTACAATTTTTGCTTAGGTTTTACTTTTTATTAATTTTTTATAAATTTTGTTTGGAATAAAATGTGACAAAAAAGCAGCAATTTGGGACTTTTTTTAAATTTTTTACGTTTACGCCGTTCACCGTACGGGATGATTAACAATATATTTTAATAGTTCTGACTTTTACACACGCGGCGATACCAAATATGTGTATTAATTTTTTTTACGCTTTTTGGGGGGTAAAATGGGAAAAACGGACGTTTTACTTTTTTATTGGGGGAGGGGATTTTTCACATTTTTTTACTGTTTTATTTTACATTTTTTTACTTTTTTTATTTTACACTTTTCATTGCAATCAGTTGATTGCTAATACTGTGCAGTGCTATGTATAGGACACAGCACTGCTCAGTATTATCGGTGATCTTCTGCTCTGGTTTGCTCGATCTCAGACCAGAGCAGAAGACCCCGGGAGGCTGCCGGAGCCAGGTGAGGGGACCTCCGGCCGCCATGCTGGATGATCGGATCCCCGCGGCAGCACCGCGGGCGATCCGATCATCCGTTCAAAGTACCGCAATGCCGCAGATGCCGTGATCTGTATTGATCACTGCAACGGAGGGGTTAATAGCGGACATCCGCACGATCGCGGATGTCCGCCATTACCGGTGGGTCCCTGGCTGCTGATAGCAGCCAGGACCTGCCGGGCATGACGCGAGCACCGCTGACGTCATGCCCGGCAGTACCACGTCACCATGACGTACATTTACGTCCATTGTCGTTAAAGGGGTACTCCGGTGAAAAACTTTTTTTTTTTTTTAATCAACTGGTGCCAGAAAGTTAAAACAGATTTGTAAATTACTTGTATTAAAAAATCTTAATCCTTCCTGTACATATTAGCTGCTGAATACTACAGTGGAAATTCTTTTCCGTTTGAAACACAGAGCTCTCCGCTGACATCACGAGCACAGTGCTCTCTGCTGACATCTCTGTCCATTTTAGGAACTGTCCAGGGTAAAAGGAAATCCCCATAGCAAACATATGCTGTTCTGGACAGTTCCTAAAATGGACAGAGATGTCAGCAGAGAGCACTGTGCTCGTGATGTCAGCAGACAGTTCTGTGTTTAAAAAAAAAAAGAATTTCCGCTGTAGTATTCAGCAGCTAATAAGTACAGGAAGGATTAAGATTTTTTTATAGAAGTCATTTATAAATCTGTTTAACTTTCTGGCACCAGTTGATTTAAAAAAAAAAAAAAAATTTTTCACCGGAGTACCCCTTTAAAGTACAGAGAATGATCACAGTCTTAAACATACTGCCATACAGTGCACATGTAATGATGCTATACCAAACTCAGATATGCCTATCCCCCTTTCTAATTCTTCTTCTTGCCCCACGGATGTGCACTTTCTGTCCTGTTGTCTTTCTTTCCCAAAAAAAAAAAAATATATATATATATATATATATATATATATATATATACATACACATATATACAGTAAATGATATATCTACTCTCAATAACCATTGGGTATTGGTCACTTTTGTTACCAAGACCCTTCTCTCCCAATTATTTGGTTTGGTGGGGCATCAGGTCTAGGAAGAGTCCTGGTTGTTCTTCCATTGTAAGAATTATGGAGACCACTGAGCTCTTGGGAACTTTCAGAGCAGCAAAAAATTTTTTGTCCCCTTCTCCAGATCTCTGCCTCCACACATTCCTGTCTCTGAGCTCTACAGGCAGTTCTTTCCACCTCATGGTTTTTGCTCTGATGTGCAGAGACCTGCGAGACCTTACATAGACAGGACTGTGCCTTTTCAAATCCTGTCCAATCAGCTGTAGATAAATATCTCAGAGATAGATGATCAAGAGAAAGGGGAGGAGCCAGAGATAAATTTGCAAATGTTTCTAAAATTCTTTTTTCATTATTGGATATTGAGTGCTACATAAAAATCACCATGGGGGAGATTTATCAAAACCTGTGCAGAGGAAGAGTGGTGCAGTTGCCCATAGCAACCAATCAGATTGCTTCTTTCATTTTCCACAGGCCTCTTTAGAGGCCTGTGGAAAATGAAAGAAGCAATCTGATTGGTTGCTATGGGCAACTGCACCACTCTTCCTCTGCACAGGTTTTGATAAATCTCCCCCCCCCCCCATATTTTTCGAACAGGAAGATTTTTCAAAGAATCAGAAGAGTTGTCTAAGAGCCATAGACCACTTGTTAAGGCTCTCCGCCTTAAAGGGGTACTCTGGCCAGTGAAAAGAAAAGATTTTTCAAATCAACCGGTGCCAGAAAGTTAAACAGATTTGTAAGTTACTTCTATTTAAAAATCTTAATCCTTCCAGTATTTATCAGCTGCTGTATGTTCCACGTGAAGTTCTATTCTTTTTAAATTTCTTTCCAGTCTGACCACAGTGCTCTCTGCTGACACCTCTGTCTGTCTCAGGAACTGTCCAGAGTAGGAGCAAATCCCCATAGCAAACATCTCCTGCTCCGGACACTTTCTAAAATGGACAGAGGTGTCAGCAGAGAGCACTGTGGTCAGACAGAAAGGAAATTCAAAAAGAAAAGAACTTACTCTGTAGCATACAGCAGCTGATAAGTACTGGAAGGATTAAGATTTTTAAATAAAAGTAATTTGCAAATCTGTTTAACTTTCTGGCACCAGTTGATTTAACCCCTTAAGGACAATGGACGTACTCCTACGCCCCCGTTTCCGAGTCCTTAAGGACCGAGGACGTAGGAGTACGTCCTGTCCTTTCCCGGCCCCCTGCCGCTAGCCGGAGGGGAGCCGGTGCCCCATGCCTGCTGAAATCGTTCAGCAGGCATCGCGGCATATCGCCCAGGGGGGTCATTATGCCCCCCCATGTCGGCGATGGCCGCAGATCGCTGGACAATTCAGTCCAGCGATCTGCGGCGATTCCGGGTCAATCGGGTCTCCAGTGACCCGGTGACCCGGAATTTCTGGCTGATCGGGGCCGTCAGAGACGGCCCCGAACAGCCAGAGCCTGCAGGGGTGAGGTGGCACTGGTGCCACCTCACGATCGCCCTGATTCGTCGGCCGGATTACCGGCCGACGAATCAGGGCGCCTGCTGCGGGTGTCACTCCCGCACCCGCTCCGCCCCTCTTCCGGAGGACGTGAGCGGGTGCGGGACGTGCACCCCTGGTGCTGGGGACCCCGATCCCCGGCGTTAATGTTGGGATCGGGGCCCCAGGAGCGACGATGGCGGCGGCAGCGGGACTGACCTGTGCGGCGATCAAGCAGCAGCAGGAGGTGAGTGACAGCCTCCTGCTGTTGCTTAGCAACAGCTCCCAGCATGCAAAAAGGGCATGCTGGGACTTATGGTTTTGCAACAGCTGGAGGCACATTCTTTCTATGGAAAAATGTACCTTCAGCTGTTGTGTAACTACAACTCCCAGCTTGCACAAACAGCTTAAGTGCATGCTGGGAGTTGTAGTGGTGCATCTGGTGGTTGCATAACTACAACTCCCAGCATGCCCGTTGGCTGTCGGTGACTGCTAAGAGTTGTAGTTTTGCAACAGCTGAAGGCACACTGAGTTAAGTAGCAAACCAGTGTGTCTCCAGCTGTTGCATAACTACAATCGCCAGCATCCCCAGCCAAAGTAGTATGCCTCCCGCTGTTGCATAACTACAACACCCAGCATGCCCTTCCGCTGTCCGTACATGCTGGGGGTTGTAGCTTTTGCAACAGCTGAAGGCACACTGGTTGCAAAAGACTGAGTTTGTTGCCAAACTCAGTGTTTCACAACCTGTGTGTCTCCAGCTGTTGCAAAACTACAACTCCCAGCATGCACTGATAGACCGTACATGCTGGGAGTTGTAGTTTTGCAACAGCTGGATGTTCCCCCCCCCCCCCCCCCCCCAATGTGAATGTACAGGGTACACTCACATGGGCGGAGGATTACAGTAAGTATCCGGCTGCAAGTTTGAGCTGCAGCAAATTTTCTGCTGCAGCTCAAGCTGCCAGCGAGAAACTACTGTGAACCCCCGCCCGTGCGACTGTACCCTAAAAACACTACACTACACTACCACACAATAAAATAAAAAGTAAAAAAACACTACATATACACATACCCCTACAATAAAAATGAAAAACGTCTGGTACGCCACCGTTTCCAAAACGGAGCCTCCAGCTGTTGCAAAACTACAACTCCCAACATGCACTGATAGACCGTACATGCTGGGAGTTGTAGTTTTGCAACAGCTGGATGTTCCCCCCCCCCCCCCCCCCCCAATGTGAATGTACAGGGTACACTCACATGGGCGGAGGATTACAGTAAGTATCCGGCTGCAAGTTTGAGCTGAGGCAAATTTTCTGCCGCTGCTCAAACTGCCAGCGAGAAACTACTGTGAACCCCCCGCCCGTGCGACTGTACCCTAAAAACACTACACTACCACAAAAAATAAAATAAAAAGTAAAAAACACTACATATACACATACCCCTACACAGCCCCCCTCCCCTCCCCAATAAAAATGAAAAACGTCTGGTACGCCACTGTTTCCAAAACGGAGCCTCCAGCTGTTGCAAAACAACTACTCCCAGTATTACCAGATAGCCACTGACTGTCCAGGCATGCTGGGACTTTTACAACAGCTGGAGGCACCCTATTTGGGAATCACTGGCGTAGAATACCCCTATGTCCACCCCTATGCAATCCCTAATTTAGGCCTCAAATGCGCATGGCGCTCTCACTTTGGAGCCCTGTCGTATTTCAAGGCAACAGTTTAGGGTCACATATGGGGTATCGCCGTACTTGGGAGAAATTGTGTTACAAATTATGGGGGGTATTTTCTGCTATTACCCTTTTTAAAAATCTAAAATTTTTGGGAAACCAACATTTTAGGTAAAATTTTTTTTATTTTTTTTTTACATATGCAAAAGTTGTGAATCACCTGTGGGGTATTAAGGTTCACATTACCCCTTGTTACGTTCCCCGAGGGGTCTAGTTTCCAAAATGGTATGCCATGTGTTTTTTTTTGCTGTCCTGGCACCATAGGGGCTTCCTAAATGCGGCATGCCCCCAGAGCAAAATTTGCTTTCAAAAAGCCAAATGTGACTCCTTCTCTTCTGAGACCTGTAGTGCGCCAGCAGAGCACTTCTCACCCCCATATGGGGTGTTTTCTGAAGCGGGAGAAATTGGGCTTCAAATTTTGGGGGGTATTTTCTGCTATTACCCTTTTTAAAAATGTAAAAATTTTGGGAAACCAAGCATTTTAGGTAAGAATTTTTTTTTTTTTAACAGATGCAAAAGTCGTGAAACACCTGTAGGGTATTAAGGTTCACTTTACCCCTTTTTACGTTCCCCGAGGGGTCTGGTTTCCAAAATGGTATGCCATGTGGGTTTTTTTTGCGGTTCTGGCACCATAGGGGCTTCCTAAATGCGGCATGCCCCCAGAGCAAAATTTGCTTTCAAAAAGCCAAATGTGACTCCTTCTCTTCTGAGACCTGTAGTGCGCCAGCAGAGCACTTTTCACCCCCATATGGGGTGTTTTCTGAATCGGGAGAAATTGGGCTTCAAATTTTGGGGGGTATTTTCTGCTATTATCCTTTTTAAAAATGTAACATTTTTGGGAAACCAAGCATTTTAGGTAAAACATTTTTTTTTATTTTTTACATATGCAAAAGTCGTGAATCACCTGTGGGGTATTAAGGTTCACTTTACCCCTTGTTACGTTCCCCGAGGGGTCTAGTTTCCAAAATGGTATGCCATGTGTTTTTTTTTGCTGTCCTGGCACCATAGGGGCTTCCTAAAGGTGACATGCCCCCCAAAAACCATTTGTCGCTCCTTCCCTTCTGAGCCCTCTACTGCGCCCGCTGAACAATTAACATAGACATATGAGGTATGTGCTTACTCGAGAGAAATTGGGCTACAAATACAAGTAAAAATTTTCTCCTTTTTACCCCTTGCAAAAATTCAAAAATTGGGTTTACAAGAACATGCGAGTGTAAAAAATGAAGATTGTGAATTTTCTCCTTCACTTTTCTGCTATTCCTGTGAAACACCTAAAGGGTTAATACACTTATTGAATGTCATTTTGAATACTTTGGGGGGTGTAGTTTTTATAATGGGGTCATTTATGGGGTATTTCTAATATGAAGACCCTTCAAATCCACTTCAAACCTGAACTGGTCCATGAAAAATAGGGAGTTTGAAAATTTTGTGAAAAATTTCCAAATTGCTGCTGAACTTTGAAGCCCTCTGGTGTCTTCCAAAAGTAAAAACTCATAAATTTTATGATGCAAACATAAAGTAGACATATTGTATATGTGAACCCAAAAATGTTTTATTTTGAATATCCATTTTCCTTACAATCAGAGAGCTTCAAAGTTAGAAAAATGCAAAATTTTCATTTTTTTTCATCAAATTTTGGGATTTTTCACCAAGAAAGGATGCAAGTTACCATAAAATTTTACCACTAAGTTAAAGTAGAATATGTCACGAAAAAACAATCTCGGAATCAGAATGATAACTAAAAGCATTCCAGAGTTATTAATGTTTAAAGTGACAGTGGTCAGAATTGCAAAAAACGCTCTGGTCCTTAAGGTGTAAAATGGCCTGGTCCTTAAGGGGTTAAAGGGGTATTCCAGGAAAAATACTTTTTTTTATGTATATCAACTGGCTCCAGAAAGTTAAACAGATTTGTAAATTACATCTATTAAAAAATCTTAATCCTTTCAGTACTTATGACCTTCTGAAGTTAAGGTTGTTCTTTTCTGTCTAAGTGCTCTCTGATGACACGTGTCTCGGGAAACGCCCAGTTTAGAAGAGGTTTGCTATGGGGATTTGCTTCTAAACTGGGCGTTTCCCGAGACAGGTGTCATCAGAGAGGACTTAGACAGAAAAGAAAAATCTTAAAGGGGTACTCTGGTGAAAACCTTTTTTCTTTTAAATCAACTGGTGCCAGAAAGTTAAATCGATTTGTAAATTACTTCTATTAAAACTACAGAGGAAATTCTTTTCTTTTTGGAATTCTCTCTGATGACATCACGAGCACAGTGCTCTTTGCTGACGTCATAATAATAATAATTCTTTATTGTTGTCCTTAGTGGGATTTGAACCCAAGGCCCCAGCACTGCAAGGCAGCAGTGCTAACCACTGAGCCACCATGCTGCCCTTAGCATACATCTGCTATGCATCTGCTATGCATGGTTGCTAAAATGGACAGAGATGTCAGCAGAGAACACTGTGTTCGTGATGTCATCAGTGTTCCAAAAAGAAAGGAATTTACTCTGTAGCATTCAGCAGCTAATAAGTGCTGGAAGGATTAAGATTTTTTAATAGAAGTAATTTACAAATCTGTTTAACTTTCTGGAGCCAGTTGATATATATAAAAAAAAGTTTTTTCCTGGATAACCCCTTTAACCCCTTCCCGCTATTGGACGTATGCATACGTCCAGGCGAATTACACGTTCGCGCAAATGGACGTATGCATACGTCCAAGCGATCTCCTGCTCTGCCGCGGGCAGCGCAGGAGATCGCGGGTGGGACTCAGCTGTCAATCACAGCCGGAGTCCCACCGCAGCTGCCGGGGCCGCGATCGCGCCGGTCCCGGCAGCATTAACCCCATAGATGCCGTGATCAGTCTGATCACGGCATCTATGGTGTTTGCAGGGGGAGCGCTCTCCCCCTGCCCATCAATCGCGGCGCCGCGATAAAATAAGGGGGATCGGGGGTGTCCAAGACACCCTCGATCCCCCTTGAAGAGATAGGAGTGAGGTGGCAGGGTTGACACCCCTCCTATCCCTGCTATTGATCGGCGGAGCGGCCGACCAATAGCAGACTGGGGGCGGGGGGGTTAAAGTTCGGTTCCCCGCGCTATGCCCGCCCATCGGTGTCCGGGCACAGCGGGGAGAACCGTGTAGTAGCGGCAGCGGCGATCACTTACCCGGCGGCGGAGGCTGTGATCACGGCGGCGGTGGAGGTAAGTATGACGCCGCGTGTGCAGAGTCTGTTGCCTAGCAACATCTGCAGGGCGACAGTTTAGAGAGTGGTCTCTAAACTGTCGCCCTCCAGATGTTGCAAAACTACAACTCCCACCATGCCTTGACAGCTGTTTGCTGTGTTGGCATGCTGGGAGTTGTAGTTTTGCAAGATTTAGAGGGGTTCAGGCTAGAGATCACTGACAGTGGTCTCTAAACTGTAGCCCTCCAGATATTACAAAACTACAACTCCCAGCATGCTCAGACAGCAGTTTGCTGTCTTAGCATGCTGAGATTTGTAGTTTTGCAACATCTGGAGGGCCACAGTTTAGAGACCACTGTCAGTGATCTCCAGCCTGAACCCCTCTAAATCTTGCAAAACTACAACTCCCAGCATTCAGGAACAGCAAATGGCTCTCTCGGCATGCTGGGAGTTGTACTTGCGTGCATCCAGCTGTTGCATAACTACATCTCCCAGCATTCTCTTTGGCAATCATCAGTACATGCTGAGAGTTGTAGTTCTGCAACAGCTGGAGGCACACTGGTTGGGAAATACCGAGTTAGGTAATAGGTTCTATTACCTAACTCAGTATTTTCCAACCAGTGTGCCTCCAGCTGTTGCAAAACTACAACTCCCAGCATGCACGTTCTGTCAGTGCATGCTGGGAGTTGTAGTTTTGCCCCCCCCCCCCTCCCATGTGAATGTACAGGTTACATTCACACTGGCGGAGGATTACAGTGAATTCCCTGCTTCAGGTTTGAGCTGCAGCAGCCGCAGCTCAAACTCCTAGCGGGAGACTCAGTGTAATCCGCCGTCAGTGTGAATGTAACCTAAAAACACTACACTACACTAACATAAAATAAAGAGTAAAACACTACATATACACACGTACACTGCCCCCCCCCCACCACCCCTTCCCCCCCAATAAAAATGAAAAACGTATCCTACAGCAGTGTTTCCAAAACGGAGCCTCCAGCTGTTGCAAAACAAAAACTCCCAGCATTTCCGGACAGCCATTGACTGTCCAAGCATGCTGGGAGTTTAGCAACAGCTGTAGGCACCCTGTTTGAGAATCACTGGTGTAAAATACCCCTATGTCCACCCCTATGCAAATCCCTAATTTAGGCCTCAAATGCGCATGGCGCTCTCTCACTTTGGAGCCCTGGCGTATTTCAAGGCAACAGTTTAGGGCCACATATGGGGTATCGCCGGACTCGGGAGAAATTGCCTAACAAATTTTGGGGGGCTTTTTCTCCATTTACTCCTTATGAAAAGGTAAAGATGGGGTCTACACCAGCATGTTAGTGTAAAAAAAAAACATTTTTGTACACTAACATACTGGTGTTGCCCCATACTTTAAAATTTCACACGCGGTAAAAGAAAAAAAGCCTCCAAAATTTGTAACGCATTTTCTCCTGAGGACGGAGATACCCCATATGTGGGCGCAAAGTGTTCTGGGGACGCACAACAAGGCTCAGAAGGGAGAGTGCACCATGTAAATTTGAGGTCTAAATTGGTGATTTGCACAGGGGTGGCTGATTTTACAGCGGTTCTGACATAAGTGCAAAACAATAAATACCCACATGTGACCCCATTTTGGAAACTACACCCCTCACGGAATGTAACAAGGGGTACAGTGAGCATTTACGCCCCACAGGTGTCTGACAGATCTTTGAAACAGGGGTCTGTGAAAATGAAAAATAAAATGTTTAATTTACACAGCCCACTGTTCCAAAGATCCGTCAAATGCCAGTGGGGTGTAAATTCTCCCTGCACACCTTATTACCTTCCGTGAGGGGTGTAGTTTTAAAAATGGGGTCACATGTGGGGGGTCCACTGTTCTGGCACCACGGGGGGCTTTGGAAATGCACATGGCCAAATTCTCTCTCCAAAAGCTCAATGATGCTCCTTCTCTTCTGAGCATTGTAGTTCGCCCCCCAGTGCACTTCACGTCCACTTATTGGGTATTTCCATACTCAGAAGAGATGGGGTTACAAATTTTGGGGAGTATTTTCCGCTATTATCCCTTGTAAAAATGTAAAATTTGGGGGAAAACAAGCATTTTAGTGTAAAAAAAATATTTTTTTTTTTACATATGCAAAAGTCGTGAAACACCTGTGGGGTATTAAGGTTCACTTTACCCCTTGTTACGTTCCCCAAGGGGTCTAGTTTCCAAAATGGTATGCCATGTGTTTTTTTTTTCTGTCCTGGCACCATAGGTGCTTCCTAAATGCGGCATGCCCCCAGAGCAAAATTTGCTTCCAAAAAGCCAAATGTGACTCCTTCTCTTCTGAGACCTGTAGTGCGCCAGCAGAGCACTTTTCATCCCCATATTGGGTGTCTTCTGAATCGGGAGAAATTGGGCTTCAAATGTTGGGGGGTATTTTCTGCTATTACCTTTTTTAAAAATGTTAAATTTTTGCTAAACCAAGCATTTTTGGTAAAAATTTTTTTATTTTTTTTACATATGCAAAAGTTGTGAAACACCTGTGGGGTATTAAGGTTCACTTTATCCCTTGTTACGTTCCTCAAGGAGTCTAGTTTCCAAAATGGTATGCCATGTCATTTTTTTTTGCTGTCCTGGCACCATAGGGGCTTCCTAAATGCGACATGCCCCCCGAGCAAAATTTGCTCTCAAAAAGCCAAATATGACTCCTTCTCTTCTGAGCATTGTAGTTCGCCTGTAATGCACTTCAGGTCAACTTATGGGGTACCTCCATACTCAGAAGAGATGGGGTTACAAATTTTGGGGGGTATTTTCTGCTATTAACCCTTGCAAAAATGTGAAATTTGGGGGGAAACACACATTTTAGTGAAAAATTTTTATTTATTTTTTACATATGCAAAAGTCATGAAACACCTGTGGGGTATTAAGGCTCACTTAATTCCTTTTTACGTTCCTCAAGGGGTCTAGTTTCCAAAATGGTATGCCATGTTTTTTTTATTTGCTGTTTTGGCACCATAGGGGCTTCCTAAATGCAACATGCCCCCAAAAAACCATTTCAGAAAAACGTACTCTCCAAAATCCCCTTGTCGCTCCTTCGCTTCTGAGCCCTCTACTGCGCCTGCCGAACAATTTACATAGACATATGAGGTATGTGCTTACTCGAGAGAAATTGGGCTACAAATTCAAGTATAAATTTTATCCTTTTACCCCTTGTAAAAATTCAAAAATTGGGTCTACAAGAACATGCAAGTGTAAAAAATGAAGATTTTGAATTTTCTCCTTCACTTTGCTGCTTTTACTGTGAAACACCTAAAGGGTTAAAACACTTACTGAATGTCATTTTGAATACTTTGGGGGGTGCAGTTTTTGTAATGGGGTCATTTATGGGGTATTTCTAATATGAAGACCCTTCAAATCCACTTCAAACCTGAACTGGTACATGAAAAATAGCGAGTTTGAAAATTTTGTGAAAAATTGTAAAATTGCTGCTGAACTTTGAAGCCCTCTGGTGTCTTCCAAAAGTAAAAACATGTCAATTTTATGATGAAAATATAAAGTAGACATATTGTATATGTGAATCCAAAAAAAATAATATTTGGAATATCCATTTTCCTTACAAACAGAGAGCTTCAAAGTTAGAAAAATGCAAAATTTTCAATTTTTTCATCAAATTTTGGGATTTTTCACCAAGAAAGGATGCAAGTTACCACAAAAATTTACCACTATGTTAAAGTAGAATATGTCACGAAAAAACAATCTCGGAATCAGATTGATAAGTAAAAGCATTCCAGAGTTATTAATGTTTAAAGTGACAGTGGTCAGATGTGCAAAAAAGGGCTGCGTCCTAGAGGTGAAAATGGGCTGTGTCCTTAAGGGGTTAAAAAAAAATTCCACTGGGGTACCCCTTCAAAGAGACCTGGAATAAGCAGGTACTGTAAGTAGTGCATGCAGCTGCCATGGCCTGTATACACTATCATCACACCAGACTCCATCCCTGAATGAAAAGCATTTTGAAGCTTGTGTAAAGTTTGCTGCTCAACAATTGAAAAGCCAGTGAAATACCGAGAGAATGAGAGCAAAATTGAACTGTTTGGTGCCATAATAGACACCATGTTTGAGGGAGAAATTGCACTGCACATCACCCTAAAACACCAGACCAACAGAGAAGTTTGGAGGTGGGAACATAAAATAAAGCTGCTAAAACAGCCCAGCCGGTCACCTGATTTAAAGGGGTACTTGGTGAAAAACATTTTTTTTTTCTTTCAAATCAACTGGTGCCAAAAACAGATTTGTAAATTACTTCTATTAAAAATACTAATCCTTCCAGTACTTGTCAGATGCTGTATACTACAGAGTAAGTTGAAATGTTCTTTCCAGTCTGACCACAGTGCTCTCTGCTGCCACCTCTGTCCATGTCAGGAACTGTCCAGAGCAGGAGAGGTTTGCTGTTGGGATTTGCTCCTACTCTGGACAGTTCCTGACATGGACAGAGGTGTCAGCAGAGAGCACTTCCTGTAGTTCAGAGCAGTTCAGTGTGCAGCTCATTCGGGTGTGTCTCTTTGTGTGTGCTCCAGAGACTTCCAGCAGACCAGAGCAGGTGTTTCATCAGCCTCCCCAGGAGTGTGGCAGCCTCCTCGGGAGAGCCTTCCTGCATGGTGTCCCTGGCCTCCACGTCCCGTTCTTCAAGGCTGGCGGGGGGTGGAGAGCAAACAGCAACAGCCATTCCGGCCGGGGGGAGAAGATCTGGCAGAGTCTGCAGCAATGCAGGCTCTGCACCCCCGGCAACGGTTGCCAGCCAGAGTACTGGTGAAAGAAAAGCAAGAAGGAGAAGTGTGGAGTTGTGGGCAGAGAGAGGGCCCAAGGAGTCCAGCGCCACCTACTGCTCCCGCATGGCCGCGCGGTTTGCTGAATATGATCGCTGCGGCAAGGAGCTGAAGTTGGCCAGACAAGATCTGCAAGGGGCTCAGAATCTGGTGAACACTGCGCCCAAAAAGAGCAGACCAGAGCTAAGAAGAAAGATCTCAGCACTGAAGGCTGAGATTGTGCAGCTGGAGGAGAGGAGAGCAGAGATCTTGGAGGGGAGCGGTCTCTTCAAGGAGAAGCTTCAGAACAACAACCGGTTTGCCGCCATGAAATCCCCAGGTAAGGTGGAGGTGGATGATGGGGAGAGTAGTGGCGGTGAAGAAAGTGTGGATGGTAAAGGCATAAAGAAGATGGAGGAGGAGAATGTGGGAGAAAGAGCACAAGTGGTGGAAATGGATGTCTTGCCTGTAGCTACTCCCTATAACACCCAGGACAGCTACATAGAGCCAGCCCAGGTGGCGCTTCCATTAAGTGAGAGCGAGGAGGATGAACTGGAGAGTGAGGCTGGGGGATTACTGAGGGCGATTGTTATGCAGGAGTCCCCAGCCCACCTCCAGAACTTTACCTTTGGAGATGACCAGTGCGATGATGTGGCAGTAAAGCGTAAGAAGCAGAAGACTCAGGAGACAGTAAAGTACATGTTTGTCCCTTTCCAGCAGTCAGGGCCAGCTGCAAAGCTGGTTCAGGCTGCTGGGCCCCCCAGACTGCCAGACTCCGTTTCTGTAGTGGAACGGAGCCAGCATGGGGGGTACAGCATGGCGTCAGAAAAGTCTGCGGACGCAATAGCTGTAAAGCACACCCATCCTGCCGGTAGGGAGGGGAAGGATGGGCTCATGGTGGGCAGCTCTGGCACTGCAGGGCCGCCCCAGGGTGGCGGGGGGCGTGTCCCAGTGCCAGAGGCGAGTTTTGCTGCTGTGTGCTCGGGGGGCGCTTCCCCGAGAACTGTGGGCATTACCGGCGCTTCGGGGCACTCCCCTGTGAGGGGGGGAGTGTCCGGGCACCGGTGGCGGAGAGTGGAGTGTCTGTGTGCTCGGGGGGCGGTCCCCCGAGTACTGTGTGTTCTGTGGGTGCTGCGGGGCACTCCTCTGTGAGGGGGGGAGTGTCCGGGCACCGATATCCCCTGCAGAGCCTGTGTGGTTAGGCAAACCAAGCGATGGCGCTGTGGGAGGAGCTGGGGTGCGCTTTGAGGGGCAGCCCCAGACTCAGGAGGTGTCATCGCATATGGAGGAGGAGTCATCAGTGTCGACCTCGGCAGCAGCAGCATCGACCCCAGCACAGAAAACCATAATAAGACCAGCAGTACTACAGGTCCCAGCCAGCCCAGAATCCATTAGGCAGGAAAAGAGTGGAGGATGTGAGAATGCTGAGTGTAGTAGAGCTGTGGATGTGAGGAGTGTAAGTGGAGTGAATGATGGTGGGAGTAGTAGTGTTAAGAATGGGAAGTCTGGTATGGATGGGAATAAAGATGGGAGTAGTGGTGTGAGTGGCTGTACTGATGGGTCTGGGTCTGGTCCGGCTGCCCCCCCGGTAGTGACTGCTCCTAGAAGTTATGCTAATGTCGCTGCCGGGGGTTCAGGGGGGTCCCCGTCTCTGGCCGGCTCTGGAGGCCACTTGCAACAGCGCCTCCTGGAGGCTCTGCGTAGGGGCGACAGGTCGATCCAGGTAGAGGGGAGGGGTGAGGTCGACCTATCTTTCTGGATAGAGAGGCACGGTTTGGGGGCTTTCCGAGAGCGGAATGGGGAGGTGGTCTGGTCCCTCCTGACAACCGGGCAGGACAATAACCGTAGGAATGTGGTCCGTCTGATTTGGAGGGGCGAGGATGCGTGCCCGCCTCGTGCTAAAGTGGTTGAGCTCCTCCTCCAGGTGGAATTCAGGGCATGTGACATCTTTGCCCTGATCCACCCCTACGGTTCGTCTGAGTTTGATGTCAGTTTCGTTCGGCCAGAGGGTCTCGAACTCTTCTGGTCAAACTACGAAGTGGCAAAAAACGAGCCCGGCTGGCGGGAGTTCGCCGTAAAGGCGATTTCCCGTCAGAATGCTGTCAAGAAGGTGACCGTTTTGACCCGTAAGGAGTCACTTTCTTGTTATGATATCATGACCTGGCTCGGACGGTATGGGGATGTGACGGACATGCCCAAGAAAAACTTGGATGAGCACGGGATCTGGTCTGGGGCCTGGACGTTTTCCGTCAAACTCAAGCGTTCAGGGAGTACGGTTGCCCACATTCCGTCAGCCGCCTTCCTTGGACGTGATAGGATCCAGGTCTTCTACCAGGGGCAGCCTAAGGTCTGTCACAGGTGTGGCAGCCCCACCCACTTTAGCGCAGCCTGTACTGTGCAGGTCTGCGCTTTGTGTGGTGGGGTGGGACATCTGGCCGCATCCTGTCGGCAGATCCGGTGCCACCTGTGTGGTGTCCTCGGACACCCTTTCAGCCGTTGTCCTAGCGCCTTCGCCCATGCAGCAGCCGCTCCAGCTGAGGAGAGCTGTGAAGTTGCCTCGGCTGGGGAGGGTACGGGCAGGGATGGGGGCGCAACAGGGCTAGTGAGGAGGCAAAAGGGCCCTGCCAAACTAAGGCGGGATCAAAATCGTAGAAGGAGTAGGGAGCTGGAGAGTGCCCAGGTGGTGGGGGTAGCTTCAGTCCCTGCTCCTGAAGCTGGCCCTGTAACTGCTGAAGCCCTGGTGGAGAATGTGCTGGATGAGGAGATCAGGAAACTTCACAGAGAGGAAAGCAATATGGCCGACCCTTCCGATTCCTCCCACTATGAAAGTGTGGATGAGGAGAGTGGGGTGAGGCCCAAAAAGAAAGAAAAGGGCAAAAGGAAAGGGAAAAAGAAGAGGTCAGAGCCCTCTGAAGCTCCTGGTACTACGGGCCAGGTCCAAAGCGGAAGCCTGGCTGCCCCCCCTCTGATTGACCTGTCAAACCGGTACCTCGTCCTCGATACCATCTCCTCCCCCTCCTTGGAGGGGGAAGGTGAGGGCGGGGTGCCTCGGGAGAAAGAGCCTCTGGGGGGAACTGGGCCCTGTCCTGTCGAGGCACCTTCCTCAGAGGGCAGGGCTATACCGGGGCTGGACGGACACGGGGACCTTATGGACCAATCGGAGTCTAAAAAAAGATGTAAGAGTGGTCCTGCCCTTTCGTCGTCTTCGGGGGATGAGGGGGCTAAAAAGAAGGGGAAAAAGAAATAAAGGGTGAGGCCATCTAATTCAATCACCCTGTATGGCGGCACTCACCCCATTGACGCTGGCATCTATTAATTGTGCCAGCATAAAGTCGGATACGGCTAGATTTGCAGCCTTTGATTTTCTCGGCCGTGTTGAAGCCGACATTTTGTATCTGCAGGAGACCAGGTTGTCAGATCTAGCCTCCCTGGTAAAAGCCAGGAGAGAGTGGAGGCGCGGCCCCTCCCACTGGTCTCTTGCGGCTGAGTCGTATAGTGGGGTGGCGGTCCTTTTTACCGCTCCTGTTGAATGCCGACGGGTTATTGCATTAGAAATGGGGAGGTGCCTGATCTTAGATGTCTTCATGAAGGGACAGGAGCTCCGACTCATTAACATCTACGCCCCGCAAACTAAGCGGGGCCGTAAAGATCTCTTTATGAGGATTAAGCCCTTTCTTTTTATGAGTCGGCAGGTGATCTTTGGAGGGGACTTCAATAATGTCACGAGGTCCCAAGATAGGAGAGGCTCCAATGGTCCGCTGACTTGCGATAGCGTGGCACTGATTAGCATAACTAGAGAAGCTCGCCTAGAGGATGCCCACATCCGGAGCCCCTCGGGCCACGCGGGTTTCACCTATCATCAAGGTAGTCGCAGGTCTAGAATAGATAGGTTTTATTTGAAGGAGGAAGCCGTCTCTTCCGCAGTGTCCGTGGTTGAGGTGGAGTTCTCCGATCACTGTATGATTTTGTTTTCCCTGAATGTTTCAGAGACCCCCCGGATGGGAAAAGGTTATTGGAAGCTGAATTCGTCCCTCCTGGAGGAAGCGGAGGTAAGACAGTCCTTTGAGGATTTTCTTCAGAGTCAGGTACCTTTACTGGATCTTTGTAGTAATAAGCTGGAGTGGTGGGAGATATTCAAGAAGCGGGTTGCGGGGTTCTTCCGCCAGCTCTCGAGCCTCAGGTCCCTGAACAGGTATCGCTTGTATCAGGGTCTGAGGAGGAAACTCGAGCTTCTCGTCTTGACTGGAGGTAGCCGAGAGGATATCTCCAGAGTGAAATCCTTGCTGATGAGGTGTCAGTACGATAGGCAAGCATCTTTGGTTTTTGAGAGGGATTTCGGGAAGTACCGCTCGCCCGACCCTTACAGAAACTGTAAGATGTCAGTGAGTAGTAAAGTCATTTCAGGACTGATTGATAGTACGGGATCTCTGAATCGGTCCAGATCAGGGATCCTGGAGGTCGTCAGATCCTTCTACTTGCACCTCTTGGGAAGGAAGGATCTAGATCGAGACAGGATGTCGGCTTTCCTGGCTGAAACCATTCCTGAGCCAGGGGTAGACCCCTCTCTTGTTGTTTTGGCAGAAGAAATCAGGGAAGAGGAAGTGAGACTGGCGATCGAGGGGCTTGCCCCTAAGAAGTCGCCAGGTCCGGATGGCTTAACATCCGAGTGGTACAGGACCTTTAAGGAGTCTTTAGCTCCCCTCTTGACTGAGGTATTCAATGAGTGTCTCTCCTCGGGCATTCTGCCGAAGTCAATGAGGAGGTCAGCCCTGATTCTTCTCTCAAAGGGTAAAGATCCCAGCCGAATTGAGAATTGGAGGCCCATAGCTCTTCTCAATACGGACAGGAAGCTTCTGGCTAAGATACTGTTTAATCGGCTGGTGAAGTTTGCACCCCGGCTCCTTTCGGGGACTCAGCACTGCTCTGTTCCAGGCCGAAGCACCTTAAGTGCTGTCCTTAGTGTCAGGGAGGCAGTGGAGCGGAGTAGTGCGGGTTTCTGGAAGGGGTACTTGCTGTCCCTGGATCAGGCAAAGGCGTTTGATCGGGTGAACCACGAGTACCTCTGGTCCATCCTCCTGAGATATGGCTTACCGAGTACTTTTGTTAATTGGCTTAAGATCTTGTATGCAGGGGCAGAGAGTTTCCCGCTGGTGAATGGTTGGTCTGGCCGCTCTTTTGAGGTGGGGTCCGGAGTCCGTCAGGGTTGTCCGTTGAGCCCGCTTTTATACGTGTTCGCAATCGATCCCTTCATCCGGAGGGTAGATTGTGGGCCGTTGGCGGGAGTCGGGATGAGTCTGGCAGAGCTGGATGTCACCCAGAGAGTGGTGGCGTACGCTGACGATGTCACTATTTTCGTCTCCTCACGGGAGGAGGTCGATGTGGTGATGTCAGAGGTGGACCGCTACTCGGAGGCATCCGGGTCTAAGATCAACCGGGATAAGTGTGAGAGTCTCTGGCTGGGAGGGGGGGATCCCACGTTTGATCTCCCGGACACCCTTCCAGGGCCCCAAGAATCAGCAAAAGTCTTAGGCATCACATTCGGCCAGGATGATTATCCCACCAAAAACTGGGATGGTAAGCTCCAGGATGCCGCTCAGAAGGTGGACCAGTGGAAGGGTTGGTCTATGACCCTCAGGGAAAGGGTACACCTGATCAAATCGTACCTGCTCCCCTTGTTTATCTATCTGGGCAGTGTATGTATCTTGCCAGATGCTTACTACACTAGGATCTACAGCCTGTTTTTCCAACTGTTATGGGGGAACAGGATGAACCTAGTCAGGAGGGAGGTTACGTACCGCACGAGGAGACTAGGGGGTTTATCTATGGTAAACCCTGTGTTGTTCTTTACGAACACCTTCTTGAAAGCTAACATCGCAAACCTCTGGAAAGAGAGGGCTCCTCCGTGGGTACTCTCCTGCAGGGAATGGTTTCGGCCTTTCTTCCAGGAATGGGAGAGAGGAGGGCGAGTGAAGGACCTCCGTACACCACATGGATATCTTCCGGCTTATGCTACCCCGACTCTGAAGGAGATACGTCGGTGGGGTCTGGGAGTGTGGGAGATCAGGACCCAGTCAAGGCAGTTCCTTGACAAACGGGTTCTGTTGACCCATTTCCAGAAGCCTCTGGCGCTCAGGGACTGCCCAGGTTGGGATCTGAGGGTGGGGTTGTACCTTTTAAACATGAAAAGGATCCCCCAGAAGTTTTGGGACTTGGCCTGGCGCTGCTTTCAGGGGAAGCTATATGTAAGGGACAACCTGAAGTGCAGGAACTCTGATGACCGGGGATGTCCCCGAGAAGAGTGCGGGGACACGCTGGAAAGCATGGACCACTTCCTGCTTCATTGTCCCTTTAATATAGGGGTTTACAACAGGGTGGGCGCTTCCATCGGCTGGAGTCAACTTGCCGGCCTAACCTATCCAGAGTGGGCTTATGGGGCATTCAGGAACCTGGGTGGCCAAGATCGGGGCACTTTATTCTTAGTTAGCTTAGTGGTTAGGTACTACACGTGGAACGCACGGTGTTTAGTGTCGACCCAACAGAAAATCCTCTCCGAGGTGGAGGTCTGTAGGAATATCACCGGTGACCTCGGGAAGATCAGGTCTTTGGAGTATGGCAGTCTTGGTACCAGTAGGGCTTCTCTCCTGTGGAGAGGTTTTTCTTTTGATGTGCCCTAGGTACTAGACCTTTTTAGGTAGAGTACCTTTATTTTGGTTAGGGGCAGTGTTATAGGGATAGTGATAGGGTGAGAGCAGGGTCAGTTTTAATGGAGGGATAGAATTAGGGAAAATTGTAGGGGGGAGTTAGGGAAAGAGTTTAAAATTATTTTGATGTATCAAGTCTGCCATCCTTCTTCCTGGTGGTGGGCTAATGCATGTGCACGCTAGCTTTTTGTTTTGTTTTAAGCTGATATGGTATGAAGGGCTTACAGGCGACCAAACTTGGGCCTAAGGTACCTTTGGTTCAGTGTGTATATGTTAGTGTGTATAAGTTTGTGTGTAAGCTGGTTGGGAGGAGTGCTAGGTGGGGAGGGTGTATTTGTGGGTGGTGGTGTTTTGCTTTTCTTTTGGGGACCTGACATGGGTCAGTTAGGGACAGGACTTTGTGTACGAACGGTATGGACTCTGACCCATGTGCAGGAGGGGTGGTGTGGGAGAGGGTACAGTTTTAGTGTAGGGATTTTGGTAGGGTTTTCTATTGTTTTTGTAGGTTTTCTTTAGTGTATATATATTTATTTTTTGTTAAATACTATATTATTATGTTCATGTGATTTTATATGTATATTGTTTATATATTGTTTTCATTTTGTTTCTATATTACAGCATTACAGAAGTCATGGCAGTCGGACCAGTTTTATGTTACGTGGTTTACTTGATTCTATCATGTTGTTACGTTGTTTATTTTAGTAAAAAAAAATTTATTTATTTATTTATTTATTTTTTGTTTTTTTTGTAGCCAGGTAGTGCTAAATTTTATGTTTATGTTTATATTTTGCTAAGCCAAGTTGTGCTTTTGTATTTTTATTTTTATTTATTTTTTATTTTTTTTTGTTGTGTTTCCCGAATATGGATGGTTTTGAGTTGTAGCCAGGTAGTGCTAAATTTTATTTTTATATTTTGATAAGCCAAGCACTATTTTTATGTTCATTTTTGGTATGCGTGTGAGTGTGGTTCGGTTAGGTGGGTTGGCATATTTTAGGTTTTTGTAAAGCTGGGCTGGCCGGTTAGGCAGGGTTTTGTTTTTGTTCTTTGGTACCAGTGTATTTCTTATTTATGTTATAGCTGATTAAGCTTGTTTTGTGTTTTTGTATAAGTTTTGTACTTTTATAATAAAAAAAGAGTGTCAGCAGAGAGCACTGTGGTAAGACAGAAAGGAACAACTCGACTTCCTCTGTAGTATACAGCAGCTGATAAGTACTGGAAGGATGAAGTTTTTTTAATAGAAGTCATTTACAAATCTGTTTAACTTTCTGGAGCCAGTTTATATGAATAAAATTGCTTTCCATCTGAGTACCCCTTTAAATCCCAATGGAAATCTATGTAAAGCACTAAAGATCATGATTCATAGAAGAGGCACGTGGAACCTTCAAGATTTGAAGACTGTGTGGGAGAATGAGCCCAAATTCCCCAAGAGTAAAGAATGTGGCTAGTTTCTCCATACAAGAGGCATCTTGAAGCTGTCATAACCAACAAAGGCTTTTGTACAAAGTATCAAATAAATATCAGTAATCATGTTCAATACTTTTTCCGTTTCATTTTTTTCATTTGTCATGACACAACTTCATTTCTGAGCTTACTGTATATGCTCGAGTAAAAGCCGACCCGATTATAAGCCAAGGCCCCTAACTTCATCCCAAAAACCCAGGAAAAGTTATTGACTCGACTATAAGCCTAGGGTGGGAAATACATCATTCCCCCCCCTGTCATCATCCAGACACCCGTCATTAACACCCCCCCCCCCCGTCATCATCCCCCTCGTCATCATCACCACCTATCAATCCCTTTGGTCTTCAACCTTCGGACCTCCAGATGTTGCAAAACTACAACTCCCAGACCACTGCGGCCTTCGTCATCATCCAGATCCCCCTTAATTTTCTACTCACCTCCCCTTGGTGGTAAGGAAGGGTGAGCTGGTCCGGGCCATCTATGCTGCAGGGACCGTCCAATGGGGTTAGCCGTTCCAGGCTGTCCATCTTCCCCGGGAAGTCCTCTTCTCCGCTCCTGCCGGCCCCGGACTAGTGACGTTGCCTTGACGACAACGCACAGGGACGTTCATACGCATGGACGTCTTCTGCGCACGGATGTCCCTGTGCGTTGTCGTCAAGGCAACGTCACTAGTCCGGGACCAGCCCGGAGCGGAGAAGAGGGCCTCCCGGTGAAGATGGACAGCCCGGAACGACTAACCCTCCCCACCGGATGGTCCCTGCAGCATAGATGGCCCGGACCAGCTCACCCTTCCTTCCCACCGAGGGGAGGTGAGTAGAAAACTAAAGGGGGGTCGGAATGATGACGAAGGAAGGGATTGACAGGCGGAGAGTTCACTCGAGTATAAGCCGAGGGGGGAGTTTTCAGCTGAGTTTTCGTGCTGAAAAACTCGGCTTATACTCAAGTATATACGGTGTATTTGTTTTGGTTTCTTTGTATGGAATACTTGGTTGTTACCAACATCTGGTGAAAATGTTGCACCTTTGGAAATGTATGTCCTGAGAAAAATGGATGTTTTTAATACTTATGTGTGTCGATATATATATGTGTGTGTGTATATATATATATATATATATATATATATATATATATATATATTACAGTTTATTATACATTAAGTTATTTTCCTAGATCCTTTATATCTGGCTAAAGCTCTTGCTGCTATTATCATCACTGACTCATCGGAAGCATGTGTGATTATCTGTGAATAATGTTCCAGATAATACGCATATTATGTTGAAATTTCGACAGGATCAGCAGGATCCTGCACCCTAAAAAGTACCAGAAATGTGTCATTGCATCCCTAGTCAGTGACAGGACAGGGCAGGACGCCTCGCTTGTACCTGACCATCAGGATGAGGAGACTTCATGCTGAATTTTCTCTTCTATTAAAGAATCTGTATCTCCTGCCTCTTTCTTCACATTTACAAGCTGAGATCGCTCTTTTCTGTGGGCTGTGTGTGTGGTATCCAAGTCTAGTTCCTGCATGATCTACCACAGAGACGCTATATACTAGCTTTGCCCTGGTCTGAGGGAAGACCAGCCTCACATTTCTTCTATTCTGAGAGGGTAACAGTTGTCAGGGCCCTCTCGTTAATCCGAAACCCTAGTGGACCGTCAGTCGGGTTCAGACCACTTCTACAGGGAGCCATGCAGTGTGATTTCTATATCACCACAGGGATTTCAACATCTCAGGAACTAGCTCAGGTCACTTATTGACTTCACAGGGCTTACTCTCCACCCCACCCCCCCTCAGCACCTATTGCTGTTTCACTCACATTGGAACTGTACGCTGATACAGAACTTTGCCTTTATATTTATGACTGATCCATTGCTGAAAGTAAAGTTAACCATTTGGGCTCCACCCTGTCTTGTTCGTCCTGCTCAGTGTGTCCAGGGTACCACTCCACCTGCATAACATCAAAAGTACTCCATGATACTATTGGCCAGACACTGTATTCAGATGTGCCCCAGGAGAAAACAAGGCACTGAGATTACCTCCAACATTGGTGGAGCTCCCCTATTACCACTGCCACGTACGGGGGAGAGGTGTCGCTAGGGTTAGAGTTCCCACCCCAACTACCGTGACCCATGTGTGCTGATGTACAGAACTAAAGGTTCCAACTCGTGGCATAGCCCCTGTCAGAATACTGTGTGGTTGCCCAGTACAGGAGTTGCACTCCTGTACCCTTTCTGTCCTGTGTGGCGGACTCTATTTTAGTGCCCCCTGAGTCCACCCTCATTATGTGTGTTTTAAATGGTTAATAAGTGCCTTATGTTATATATGAGATTGTCTTTATGATGTTCATATGCCTTTAAATGTTGTTACCAAGTCATGTAACCAGGGAAAGTGTCAATGACCAGGTGACTTGTGTGGTGACCTATAGGACCCCTCCAAATTGCTCCCTTATAAACTAAGGAAGGAGTTAGCTAGCTCTGTTGAGTTCCAGTCTTTGCTGAGTACAGAACAATCAAGACCTGAGAGTGTCTGGTGTCCTGAGGAGACCCAAAGCCTAGTCACGCAGCCACGCTTCCATCACCAAGTGCCCCACAGGTAAACGTCAAAGCCTGGTAAGCTACACAAGGGGTGAAGTCTAGTCGGTCCCAGTCAAGTCAGTCAAATCTGTCTAAATTCAGCCTGGGTCTGAAGCATTCTATCCCCGTCCACTTCAAGTCCCAGCGAGCCCACAAGTCTCATAAGTCACTGGTCATCTCCTTGGGCCTAACTGAGCTGTAAAGACTATTCCATCTGTCTGCCTCAGTAAAGCTGCCGTTGTTCTATAACTTGGCATGGGAGTCATTGTTTGCCCCACGCCTGGCCCAGGGTCCAGCAGCAATACCTCTGGTGGTACAGAGGTTAACCACTCCCTGGCGTCACGAATACAAGGGGTTAATGCCATCTGCCCCCAGAGTAATAACATCTGCCCTCATCACACCCTCACCACAACTGTTTTATGTTGTGTTTATTTTGTGTTTTTTGCACCATGTTATGTATTAGTTTGACTCTACTCAATCTGTCCCACTCTATACAGCAAAGCTGACAAGTAATCTCGATGAATTTTACTGATTAAGTGGACAGAGTAAAAACTGGAATGTTTTATGGAATAGTCACATATTAGCTTGGTGAAGTGGTGAATATTGTTTGCACAGAATTTATCATGAATTTTGTGCAAGCCTATGTATTAAAGGAAAACTGTCATGTGTTTACCCACACTAAACCCAATACACTGGGTTATAGTGTGGGTGAACAGGAGACCGATGAGGGGTTAATGGGTTAAACCCATTAACCCCTCATCAGTCTCCTGTTCACCCACACTATAACCCAGTAGATTGGGTTTAGTGTGGGTGAACACATGACTGATTTCCTTTAATTGCGCTGTGTGCATCCAAAACGGGGAAATAATGTTGCCTAATAGGGAACTGATTAGGATCACCATGACAAAATCATAGGGCTCCTATCAGCTGAGAGGTTTGGGCTGAGGGTTCCTACCTGCCTGTACTAATGGAGAGCCAATAACACTGATCAATGCTGTGCTACGGTAAAACAATCTTCAGTGTTAGAGTAATGGGTCACGGCAGGTGGTGGATACTCTGGGCCTGTGTGGATGATGACGTGAGCCATGCCAGGGAGCGGAGTCTAAGGTGCCACTGATTTAAACCAGAGCCCACCGCAAAAGGGGATGGTCTTGTTACGGGAGGCGGCACCCAGGTCGCTACCCCTGGCACGACTCGTCCACACAGGTAGCTGGGAAGTGGTGAGGCACAGAAGGAGACTGGCAGGACGTGGCAAAATGGCAGTAGGTCAGGGCAGGTAAGGTAGCAAAGAACAGGTACACAGTAACAGAGACACAGGACTTTTACTATGGCAATGATCCGGCAGGGAACCAAGGGAGGAGCTGATATTTAAGGACAGGGGGACAGGTGTAGACACTTGATTAATTGAGCACTGGCCCTTTAAGAGATAGAGCTCTGGCGCGCGCGCGCCCTAGGAGGTGGGGGCGCGTGTGCCGGGGCTGCGAGGACATGGAGAAGCGGAAGATGAGGGAGGTGAGTGATGGGCTGAGATTCACATGCAGGCACGTCCCGCGATGCGAATCCCAGCCCTGCCGGCAGCGGGGACAGAAGCAGAGAGTGCTCATGGCCGGTGTGTCCAACCGGAGCGCAGGTGTTAAATTTAGCAATTAAAAAAAAAAAACTGCATCTTATAGTCTCCTGTGAAGAATAAAAAATAAAAATGAAAAGAAAATTTTTCATAAAAAATAATAATAAATTTCAATAAGCCCCTCCCCCACTCACCCCCTCCCTTTTTCCAATCTTTTAACTCCTTAATGACCGAGCGTTTTCCGTTTTTTACACTTTCGCTTTTTCCTCCTTACCTTTTAAAAATCACACCCCTTTCAATTTTGAACCTAAAAATTCATATGATGGATTATTTTTTGTGCCACCAATTCCACTTTGTAATGACATCAGTCTTGTTACCCAAAAATCTACGGCGAAACCCGAAAACAAATCATTGTGTGACAAAATTGAAGATTTTGGAAAATATTTGTAATTTTTGGGGGGCTTCCATTTCTACACAGTACATTTTTCGGTAAAAATGACACCTTCTCTTTATTCTGTAGGTCCATACAATTATATTGGTTTGATTTTGTCGGACTTCTGGAAAAAAACGTAACTACATGCAGGTAAATTTATACGTTTAAAATTGTCATTTTCTGACCCCTATAACTTTTTTATTTTTCCACACCGGGCGTATGAGGGCTCATTTTTTGCGCCATGATCTGAGGTTTTTAGAGGTACCATCTTTATATTGATCAGACTTTTTGATCGCTTTTTATTCATTTTTTCATGATATAAAAAGTGACCCAAAATACACAATTTTGGAATTTGGAATTTTTTTTGCACGTACGCCATTGATCGTGCGGTTTAATTAATTATATATTTTTGTAGTTCTGACATTTACACACGTGGCGATACCACATGTTTATTTTTATTATGGTTACATATTTGACATGTTTTTAAAAACTTTTTTTTTACACTTTTAGTCCCCTTAGGAATCATTAGATTACTCATACAGATCAATGTGGTTTCATAGAACTACATTGATCTGTGTGCTCTGTGCTCGATTGATAAAGCCTGGTCCTGCCAGGCTTTATCATTCTCAGAGCAGCAGCAGACCAGGAAGGAGAGGTAAGCCCTCTGGCTACCTCAGCAGTGGATCTCCCCCCGTGCGATCACGCTGCAGGGGGGCGATCCACCCCACTAGACCACCAGGGATGGTTTAAATGTCCATTTAGATGCCGCTGTCAACATTGACAGCGGCAACCTAAAGGGTTAATAGCTGCCATGGCAATCGCCGCATGTCAGCTATTAACGCCAGCCCCCAGCTACAGTAATCAGCTGGGGTCTATCTTCTCCACGCTGATTTCAGGACTCCACTGCGCTGAAGCGGCTTCCGGGTGTAGACAGGAAGCCAGCACATGCGCAGTGGAGTCCTGAAGTCAGCGGGGAGGAGAGGGAGATGAAGAGGGAGAACATGAATATTCATAAGCCGGGCGGTGCTGTGGGCCAGGCAGCGGTTACGCCACAGTGTCAGATGAAGGCAGTAGCCCCCGTGCCAGTTAGTAGCTAATTTGCATATCAAGAAGAAAAAAGATAATGGGCAAACGGCGCGACGGATCCAGGCACAGTAAGCATCAAACTGATCAGCGTCCCCCTGCACTACCAGCCAGTACCACTAGTTAGTGCAGGGGGAGGAAGCTGACAGTTTTCCTTTAACCCCTGAAGGACCCAGCCATTTTACACCTTAGGACCCGGCCATTTTTTGCACATCTGACCACTGTCACTTTAAACATTAATAACTCTGGAATGCTTTTAGTTATCATTCTGATTCTGAGATTGTTTTTTCGTGACATATTCTACTTTAACATAGTGGTAAAAATTTTGTGGTAACTTGCATCCTTTCTTGGTGAAAAATCCCAAAATTTGATGAAAAATTTGAACATTTAGCATTTTGAAGCTCTCTGCTTGTATGGAAAATGGATATTCCAAATAATTTTTTTTTATTCACATATACAATGTTTGCATCATAAAATTGACGTATTTTTTACTTTTGGAAGACACCAGAGGGCTTCAAAGTTCTGCAGCAATTTTCCAATTTTTCACAAAATTTCCAAACTCACAATTTTTCAGGGACCAATTCAGGTTTGAAGTGGATTTGAAGGGTCTTCATCTTAGACATACCTCACAAATGACCCCATTATAAAAACTGCACCCCCCCCCCCCCAAAGTATTCAAAATGACATTCAGTCAGCATTTTAACCCTTTAGGTGTTTCACAGGAATAGCAGCAAAGTGAAGGAGAAAATTCACAATCTTAATTTTTTACACTCGCATGTTCTTGTAGACCCAATTTTTGAATTTTTACAAGGGGTAAAAGGAGAACATTTTTACTTGTATTTGTAGATCAATTTCTCTCGAGTAAGCACATACCTCATATGTCTATGTAAAGTGTTCGGCGGGCGCAGTAGAGGGCTCAGAAGCGAAGGAGCGACAAGGGGATTTTGGAGAGTACGTTTTTCTGAAATGGTTTTTGGGGGGCATGTTGCATTTAGGAAGCTCCTATGGTGCCAGAAAAGCAAAAAAAAAAAAAAAACCATATGGCATACCATTTTGGAAACAAGACCCCTTGAGGAACGTAACAAGGAATAAAGTGAGCCTTAATACCCCACAGGTGTTTCATGACTTTTGCATATGTAAAAAAATAAAAAATAAATTTCACTAAAATGTGTGTTTCCCCCCAAATTTCACATTTTTGCAAGGGTTAATAGCAGAAAATACCCCCCCCCCCCAAAAAAAAAATTTGTAACCCCATCTCTTCTGAGTATGGAGGTACCCCATAAGTTGACCTGAAGTGCACTACGGGCAAACTACAATGCTCAGAAGAGAAGGAGTCATATTTGGCTTTTTGAGAGAAAATTTTGCTCGGGGGCATGTCGCATTTAGGAAGCCCCTATGGTGCCAGGACAGCAAAAAATACCCAGCATGCTTGGACAGTCAATGGCTGTCCGGCAATACTGGGAGTTGTTGTTTTGCAACAGCTGGAGGCTCCATTTTGGAAACAGTGGCGTACCAAACGTTTTTCATTTTTATTGGGGAGGGGGGCTGTGTAGGGGTATGTGTATATGTAGTGTTTTTTACTTTTTATTTTATTTTGTGTTAGTGTAGTGTAGTGTTTTAGGGTACAGTCACACGGGCGGGGGATTACAGCGAGTTTCCCGCTGCGAGTTTGAGCTGCCGCACAAAATTTGCTGCATCACAAACTTGCAGCCTTATACTCACTGTAAGCCCCTGCCCATGTGAATGTACCCTGTACATTCACGGTTGGGTAACCTCCAGCTGTTGCAAAACTACAACTCCCAGCATGCACAGTCTATCAGTGCATGCTGGTAGTTATAGATTTGCAACAGCTGGAGGCACACGAGTTGGGAAACACTGAGTTAGGAAACAGACAATGTTTCCCAACCAGTGTGCCTCCAGTTGTTGCAAAACCACAACTCCCAAACATTCTCAGGCATGCTGGGAGTAGTAGTTCGGCAACATCTTTAGAGCCATATGTTGCCGAACTACAACTCCCAGCAAGCTTGGAGTTGTAGTTTTGCAACATCTGGAGGACTACAGTTTGCAGACCACTAATACAGTGGTTCCCAATCTGTGCCCTTCCAGATGTTGCAAAACTACAACTCCCAGTATGCCAAAACTGTCCAGGCATGCTGGGAGTTGTAGTTCTGCAACATCTGAAGGGCCAGATGTTACAGAACTACAACTCCCAGCATGACTGGACAGTAAGGACATGCTGAGGATGTGTAGTTTTGCAACATCTGGAAGGGCACAGTGGTCTACAAACTGTGGACCTCCAGATGTTGCAAAACTGCAACTCCCAGCATGCCCAGACGCCAAGGGCTGTCTGGGCATGCTGGGAGTTGTAGTGTAAGGGGACCAGATGGAGCAGTCCAGATCGCTTTGCAGCGGTCTGGACTGCTGCAAAGGTCCCGCGCCGCCTCCGAAGATCCACTCACCTGTCGCCACCGCCACTGTCTCCGCCGCCGGGATTCGGGTCTTCAGGGACGAGGTAAGTACCGGGGCCGGGCCCCAGCACTCCCCCGTCCCCCGCCGCGTCCTCCGGTCTTCCTCCCATTCTCTCCGGACTTCCAGGGTCCGGGCAAGGCGGGAGGAAGTAACCGCCCCCCCCCCCCCCCCCCCCTGCGATTGGTCGGTTAACTAACCGACAGATCGCAGGGGATCGGAGGAGGTGGCAGGCTTGCCACCTCGCTCCGATACTTCAGCATGGTCCTGGCTGTCTGTGACAACCGGGATCATGCGAAATTACCGGGCGGTTGGGTCCCAGAGACCCGACCAGCCCGGTAATGCCGCAGATCGCAGGGGCGATTTACCTCGCGATTTGCGACGATCGCCGACATGGGGGGCCTACATGGCCCCCCTCGGCATTTGCCCTGGATGCCTGCTGAAGCATTTCAGCAGGCATCCGCTTCCGATCTTTGCCCGGCGCGCGGCAGAGACCAGAGAAACACAAGGACGTCCGGGGACGTCCTGGGTCCTTAAAGCCATGGGTGGCAGGACGTCCCCTGACGTCCTGTGTCCTTAAGGGGTTAAGGACCAAGCCCATTATGACCTAAAAAGACCAGAGTATTTTTTTTGCACATCTGATCACTGTCACTTTAAGCATTCATTACTTATTTATCTATGAATTTGATTCTGAGACTTTACTTTAACACAGTGGTAAATTTTCGTCGATACTTGCATGATTTCTTGGTGAATAATTTCAAAATGTCATGAAAAATTAGAAAATGTTGTATTTTTCTAACTTTGAAGCTCTCTGCTTGTAAGGAAAATAGACATCCCAAATAAATTATATATTGATTCACATATACAATGGAGATTTATCAAAACCTGTGCAGAGGAAAAGTTGCTAAGTTGCCCATAGCAGATCGCTGCTTTAATTTTTCACAGGCCTTGTTAAAAATGAAAGAAGAAATCTAATTGGTTGCTATGGGCAACTGGCCAACTTTTCCTCTGGGCAGGTTTTGAAAAATCTCCCCTATTATGTCTACTTTATATTTGCATCATAATGTTAACATGTTTTACTTTTGGAATACATCAGAGGGCTTCAAAGTTCAGCCGCAATTTTCCAATTTTTCACAAAATTTTCAAAAATCTGAATTTTTCAGTGACCAGTTCAGTTTTGAAGTGGATTTGAGGGGCCTGCATAGTAGAAATACCCCAAAAATGACGCAATTATAAAAACTGCACCCCTCAAAGTATTCAAAATGACATTTAGAAAGTTTGTTAACCCTTTACATGTTTCGTAGGAATAGCAGCAAAGTGGAGGAGAAAAATCTAAATCTTCATTTTTTTGCACTCGCATGTTCTTGTAGACCCAGTTTTTTTTTCACTAAAATGCAGCTATTTCCTAAATTTCCAATTTTTAAAAGAGGTAATAGGAGAAAATGGCCACTAAAATGCTGGTGTTACCCCAAATTTTTCATTTTCACAAGGGGTAATAGGAGAAATAGCCTCCCAAAATTTGTAACACCATATGGAAATACCCCATGGGGGAGATTTATCAAAACCTGTCCAGAGAAAAAGTTTTTGAGTTGCCCATAGCAACCAATCAGATCGCTACTTCATTATTCACAAGACCTCTGAAAAATGAAGGAAGCAATCTGATTGGTTGCTATGGGCAACTCAGAAACTTTTCCTCTGGACAGGTTTTGATAAATCTCCCTCCATATGTGGATGTAAAGTGCTCTGCAGGCGCACTACAATGCTCAGAAGAGAAGGAGCGCCATTTGATTTTTGGAGAGAGAATTTGTTTGGAATGGAAGTCACAGAATTTAATAAGGGGTACAGTGAGCATTTACACCCCACTGACGTTTGACAGATGTTTGGAACAGTGTGCTGTGCAAATGAAAAATAAAATTTTTCATTTTCATGGACCACTGTTCCAAAAATCTGTCAGACACTCACTGCACCCCTTATTACATTCCGTGAGGAGTGTAGTTTCCAAAATGGGGTCACATGTGGGGGTCCACTGTTTGGCACCATGAGGGCTTTGTAAACACACATGGCCTTCAATTCTGGACACATCTTCTCTCCAAAAGCCCAATGGCGCTCCTTCTCTTCTGAGCATATGGGGTATTTCCATACAAAGGGGGTTACAAAGTTTGGGGGGCTTTTTTCCTATTTTCCCTTGTGAAAATGAAAAATGTAGGATAACACCAACATTTTAGTGAAAAACTATTATTTTTTCATTTTCACATCCAAATTTAACGAAAATGTGTCTAACACCTGTGGGGTGTTAAGGCTCACTATACCCCTTGTTACGTTCCGTGAGTAGTGTAGTTTCCAAAATGGGGTCACATAATGGGTATTTATTTTTTTGCCTTTATGTCAGAATTGGTGTAAAATCAGCCACCCCTGTGCAAATTACCAATTTAGGCCTCAAATGTACATGGTGCTCTCACTCCTGAGCCTTGTTGTGTGCCCGCAGAGCATTTTACGTCCACATAATGGGTATTTTTGTACAAATTTTGGGGGTCTATTTTTTCCTTTTACCTCTTGTGAAAATGAAAAGTATGGGGCAACAGCAGCATGTTATTGCTGGTGTAGACCCCATCTTTACCTTTTCATAAGGGGTAAAAGGAGAAAAAGCCTACCAAAATTTGTTAGGCAATTTCTCCCGAGCATGGAAATACCCCATATGTGGCCCTAAACTGTCGCCTTGAAATACGACAGGGCTCTGAAGTGAGAGAGCGCATGCGCATTTGAGGCCTAAACTAGGAATTTGCATAGGGATGGACCCAGATGCAAGAATTACACTTGCCTCCGATACGTAAATTACTCCACGGCAGGGTTTCCCAAACAGGGTGCCTCCAGCTGTTGCAAAACTCCCAGCATGCCTGGACAGTCAATGGCTGTCTGGCAATACTGGGAGTTGATTATTTTGTAACAGCTGGAGGCTCCTTTTTGGAAACAATGTAGAAACAGATGTTTTTTTGTTTTTATTGGGGGGGGGGGCTGTGTAGGAGTATGTGTATATGTAATGTTTTACCCTTTATTTTGTGTAGTGTAGTGTTTTTAGGGTACACATTCACACGGGTGGGGGTTTACAGTGAGTTTCCCGCTGGGAGTTTGAGTGGCAGGGTAGAATTTGCTGCATCTCAAACTTGCAGCGAGAAACTCACTGTAAACCCCCACCTGAGTGAATGTACCTTGTAACCTTGGCAAACCTTCAGCTGTGGCAAAACTACGACTCCCAGCATGCCGTGCATGCTGGGGGTTGTGGTTAGGCAACAGCTGGTTGCACACTGGTTGCAAAACACAGAGTTTGTTACCACAACTCCCAGCATGTACGATCTGTCAGTGCATGCTGGGAGTTGTAGTTTGCAACAGCTGGAGGCATACTGGTTGCGAAACACTGAGTTAGGTAACAAACTCTGTGTTTCACAACTAGTGGGCCTTCAGCTGTTGCAAAACTACAACTCTCAGCATGCATTGACAGCCGAAGGGCATGCTGGGAGCTGTAGATAAGCAACAGCAGGAGGCACACTACTACAACTCTCAGCATGCCCTTTGGCTGTCCATGCATGCTGGGAGTTGCAGTTATGCAACATCTGGAGGCACACTTTATCATAGAAAAAATGTGCCTCCAGCTGTTGTATAACTACAACCCCCAGTATGCACAAACTACCAAAGGGCATGCTGGGAGTTATAGTTGTGCCTTCTGGTGTTGCATAACAACAACTCCCAGCATGCCCTTTTGTGCATGCTGGAAGTTGTTGCTAAGCAACAACAGGAGGCCAGCCTTACCTCCTGCTGCTGCGCTCTGTCTGCCTGCCTGCCTAACGCTGCTGCCGACTCGCTCCTGGGGCCTCGATCCCACTAAGGTGTGGGGGATCGGGGGCCCCCACACCAGATACAGACTCCTGGCACCCGCTCTCGCCCTTCGGAATAGGGGAAGAGCAGGTGCCACTAGGGACACCCCCACAGCAGGAGTCCTGAATGTGAGGTGGCATTAGTGTTAAAGGGTGATAGGTGCCATCTCGGACTGCACCAATCACCATTCTTTTACGGGTCACCAGGGACGCTGAATTGATCGGCGATTTGTAGCGATCGCCAACATGGGGGGGTCACAGGGGTTTGCACGGGGTGCCTGCTGAATGATTTCAGCGAGCGGCGGGGACTGAAATTCCCACGGGCGTACAGGTATACCCTGTGTCCTTAAATACCAGGACGTCAGGGCGTACCTGTACGTCCTGTATCCTGAAGGGGTAAATGGTAACTTCCCCCAATATACTTTTCTGTTAATTCTTCTTTAAAGGGGTACTCCGGTGAAAAACTATTTTTTCAAATCAACTGGTGCCAGAAAGTTAAATAGATTTGTAAATAATTTCTATTAAAAATTTTAAATAATAAAATGTTGATCCTCCCAGTACTTATCAGCAAGCTGTAAACTACAAACAAAGTTGTGTAGTTCTTTCCAGACTGACCACAGTGCTTTCTGCTGACACCTCAGGAAGGGGGATGCATGACACGGGGATCATGCAGGTATGGCAGGGGTTAAGGTGAGGATTTAGGCACGTGGTAGGAAGGGGTTAATAGGAGGTTAGAGGGGAGTTAATCACATAACAGGAAGGGGTTGAGTGGGGGTTAAAAGGCTGGGGGCGGAAGTAGAGGGCAAAATCTGCACGTGGCCAGAGAAGAAGTTGGCTGAAGAGCTCCTACCTGATGGCATCCATTGAAGACTTGTGGTGAGGGAGGAGGCCCTCCGGCGATGTCCCAGGTGGCTGGAGACCTCGGGCGCAGGAGGTGGTGTGTGCCTGGACGCGGCGAGAGGCGAGGTATACGTCTGGGGGCACATCCCAAGGCTGAGGTCTGGGAAAAGATTTGGAAGAGGGAGTAGGTGGCTATTTTTTCCTTACTGCCTCTCGAGAAATTTAATTTGGACAAGGTCCGGCCGGACGAGGGTAAGCGGATGCAGAAGGTAGAGGAGGAGGAACGTCGGCGGTATCGGCTGATTCCGCGGACCTTCTCAAATTGGTTGCAGGCGTTCGCAATCATGGCCAGTGTGGTGGGGAGAAGTCGCTGGAGCACTGCTCTGGTCTGTTCTGCTATATGGATGCCTTGGGTGAGGCGTACCTGGTTTATAAGGGGATAGCGTGACTGCGGTGCGACGAACAATTTCGGCAGTGGATGACGGTGCATCCCTCACTGCGCTGGGATCATAAGGACACATGGCTTCGGATGCGGCTTATGACGGCTCCTTGGGGTGGGGGTCCTGCAGTCCTTTCTGGATGGCGCCGGCGGTTCCGGGGTTGGAGGAGGACGGTCGGCAGAGCGTGGAGTCTGCTGGCAGTATAATTAGGGGAACTGCAAGTTTGGAGCGGAATGTTGCTTCAAGCATGAGTGCTCCGAATGCGCAGGGGGATGGGGGGGGGGGGGCTTGGCAACCACGGGTTGTCCCGCTGTTTCCGTAATGGGAAGGGTAGGGCTATAGACTTTGACCAGAAGAGGGGTGACACCGGTTCGGGTGGAAAGGATGGAGCCTTTCTACACCCTGTACCCAAACAGGGCAGCTGCGGAAGTGTTGCGGCTTGGTTTTTCGGAAGGTTTTCGCATTCCGTGTTCAGGGGGCGCCTTCGGGGGGGGTGTGGTGCGCAATATGGCGCTGGCATCGGCCTGGCTAGCGGTCGTGTAGGAGAAGTTGCTTAAAGAGATGTCGTTGGGCAGGATGGCTGGGCCATTTGATTTTCTGCCGTTTCTGGGGTTGCGGGTCTCTCCTTTGCGGGTCTCTCCTCTCGCCTTATTCACCACCTCTTGCATTTGGGGGGGGGTCGCTGAATGATGGTATTGATCCGGGTACGGCGTGGGTACGGCGTTATGGGCGGTGGGGCTCCTTTGTCGAAAGGGGTGGCTTTCCGTTTGTTGCCAGTTCATCCGGACAGTTTTTCTTAGTTGGGTTTTTGCTTGGGGGATCGTTTTTTTGATGACCTCTTTCTGCCTATGGGGTGCTCCATCTCGTGCGCATTTTTTGAAAAGTTCAGCACCTTCTTGGAGTGGGTTGTGCGACGGGAGTCTCAGGTGGACTCTGTTTTGCACTACCTGGACGACTTTCTGTTTTTGGGCCCGGCGGGGTCCCGGGTCTGTGCTGTGTTGCTGCAAGTGATGGAGTGGGTGTCTCGTTGGTTTGGCATTCCATAGGCGCCAGAAAAGACAGAGGGGCCGGCCACCACAGTTACGTTTTTGGGTATCATTATCATTACCAAGGCTATGGAGTGCCGGCTGCCCAAGGACAAGTTAGGTGAGCTGAGGGAGGCGGTGGCGCGGGCGTGTCAGGCGCGCAAGTTGCAGTTACGGGAGGTTCATTCTCTGCTGAGCCATCTCAATTTTGCTTGTCGGATCATGCCTATGGGGAGGGTTTTTTGCCACCGCTTGGCCGCAGCTACTGTGGGTGTTGCCAGGCCGACTCATTACGCTCGGTTGTCGGTGGGGTTGCGTGCCGATTTGAGCGTCTGGTTGGAATTTTTTGGTGATGGACCGACTGGACTCAAGTAGTGACCTGGAGCTGTTCACTGGCGCTGCAGGTGGTTGTGGTTTTGGGGCGTATTTGCAGGGTCAGTGGTGCGTGGGCCAGTGGCCGTCGGCATGACGGGAGCAGGGTCTTACTCGGAATTTGACCCTGCTAGAGCTTTTTCCGATTGTAGTGGCCGTGGAGGTGTGGGGGGCTCTATTCCTAAATCGGAAAATTTGTTTCCATTCCGACAACAAGGGGGTGGTTCAGGCCATTAACGGTCAGACGGTGAGCTCGCCGCCGGTAGTTAGTTTGCTTCACCATTTAGTGCTTCGGGGTTTGGAACTAAATTCAAACCTGGTGGCCTTAGGGTGGTCCTGGTGCCTGGGGATGCTAACTCAGTCGCTGATGCTCTCTCTCGGTTGCAGTGGGACCGGTTTCGGGAGCTGGCACCAGAGGCCGAGGAGAGTGAAGACCCCTGTCTGGACTGGCTGTGGAGTCTTGTCTAACTGTGACCATGGGTCTGGTTTGTCGGACGGTGTGTGGGGCTACCTGGGGGTCGTATAGTCAGTGGGCGGATTGGAAAGGTTGGTCAGTCAAATGGCTTTTACAGGCGCTCCAGGGAATTGGGAGGTGGCTCTGTTGTTTTATGTTGGGAGGGCTTTTTGCGAAGGGGTTTCTCCGTCGGGGATTGGGCGTCGGATGGCAGCCCTGGCGTTCTGGTTTAAGGCGTGGGGTTTGCCGGATGCGTCCAAGGCTTTTTTGGTGCGGCAGGCTCTGAAGGGATTTCGCAAAGGGGCG